>NC_136269.1:12681243-12953743 GCF_964187855.1 Myxine glutinosa | reverse complement strand
CGGATCTCGAGCCCGTCGACATACAGAGGGGGGTTAAACCCTTTTCCCTCTCGGGCCTTCGAATCCACGAGGCCGCGACCCACTTTAAACTCGTGGGGCGGATCGCAGAGCAATTCCAGCCGCCACCGCCGTGGCGAGCATGCGGAAGGGTATCGGGTCGAACCCCCACGTATCTTCGGTACACACGCTGCCACGAAGACGGGTGCTGGACCTCGCACAAGCCACGCTAGTCGGATACGCCGAGCGGTTTGCGTGTCACGTGACTCGTGCCGTTAATCCTTATTGAACCCGATTTGAGCGGTTTTATTCGTGCGATGCTAGGCCAATGGTGTGAAATGATGTGCACGGTCAAATGGAAGGAAGAACACAGGTTTATTTACAATTATACAGTGATCAGGGTAAAGAGAAGAGACAGAGCAGATACTTAGTCAATCTTACTTAATCCCCGGACAAGGGCCCACTCACTCACGCAGGGAAAAGAAGGAAGGAAAAGTACGCGCTCCAAACGCGTCCTGGTGCCGTTCGCTCCAGACAGCTTGCCGGGCGTGGCCCTCGAAGTGTTCACGGCACGTGTGCAGGGAGCCCAAGTAGGAAGGTCTTCGGCGTAGGTGGCCCCGGGAGAGACCGTCCTCGCAAGCGTGATTAACCGACAGCAAAGCGCAGGGCAGGGAGAGTTCGTGCACAGACCGCTTAGACAGAAGCTCTGACTATCACACTCACTGGGTCACTCTCTCTCTGACTGGGTGACTCGGGCATTGAGACTCACTCCGACTGGCGCGGGGGCACTCTCTGACTCACTGCGTGACTCGTAGACTCGTGACTCACTGGGGCACTGGTGCAGGGGCCCGGGGCAGGGTTTTATAGCCCCACCCCAGAGTCTTACCCGAATGTTCCAAGCCCCTGCTGTGGCTGCTGTTGTTAGCCACTCCCCTTGAGCTCCGATTGGCTGCTCGCCGCCTGCCGGCCACTCCCCTGCATCTCCTCCTTTGGGCCTGCCACACTTGTTCTTGGCCCTAGCACTTGGTGTTCCAGCCCAAGGAGCACCGAAGTCTACACTTACTGGCCTGCTCAATGCATACTAACACCAGAAAGGAGACTAAGCTTACTTTTAATAAGAAATAACTGAACTAAAGCGAGGCTACATGTTGTGGTGCAACTACCTACGAGGGGGGTTATCCTCTATTCGCAAAACCGCAACAATACATTATGGTGATGTTGAAGGCCATGGCGGTATCATGATGCTCGTATGTTCATATGATGAAGGAATTAAAATAATCTGTCTTTACTTTCAATAACCTGTGAATTGTATGTCTACCTGCACGCCTGTTCATTCATGTTATCTTGTTGTCAAATACCCCATTGTTAGTAAGTTACCTTTCCACCCTCTGGTGTTGAGTTTCTATCTGAAGCTTGATATGTGTGTTGAAAATGAAGGTCCAGACCTCGACAAGGCAAACACAAATGCAATACCGATGTGCCAACAAAAGGTTCGAATCCCTACAACAAATGCTTTGGAAAAGTAACCGGTAATTCTGCTTTTCCTTCATGGAAAACGAGTGCGTGTTGAGGATTTCATGTTCTTGTGAAACGGAATCATTAATTCATGTCTCCATGAGAAACTTCCTCTTACTTTTCCAGACGATGTCTATATTTTAAGGACTCCCTCCCTCTCCATAAGGATCGTGTTCATATCCTTGTGGAATACCTCCGATGCTCGTTATTCCAAAGGACTTTTTAGTCGTGCCGTGTTGAGGACTTCACACACCTGTTGAGGACCTTCACCTGAGCTCGCACTGTTGCCAGGGGCGATGAGGAGTCAACACGAGTGCTGTGTGCACCATGGAGAGCAAGTTGTGTTGATGTCGACAGACATGTTGTATTATCCAGGACGTACGGCAATGTTGTCCAAGTTGGAATGCCAATGAGATTTAAAGCTCACTAAACTTGACCCTTTTGGGTAGAAGCGCTCGATATTTGCGCTCGATATTAATAGTGTCGATAACTCAGGGCTGAACTCTTCTTAGCTTCACTCAACGTTCCATGCAACATTATCGTCTTTCCCAACACAACGTTTTTGCTCAGCAAGCAATACCGGGTCGCATGCTCCAGCACCGTGAAATGAGCAATGGCGGTCGCTGGGAGTGTGCTCGCCTCTGATCCCTTCAATTCCCGGCACGATTATAGACGACTCATAACTGACATCACGCAGGTAGGTATGGTACTCCTGCTGAACTTGCATCAATCAGGTATGTATAGGTACTTCTGGTCAACTTGCATCACGTGGGTAGGTATAGGTACTCCTGGTGAACTTGCATCAAGCAGGTAGGTAAGCAGGTACTCCTGGTCAGCTTGTATCACACAGGTATGTATAGGTACTCCTGGTGAACTTGCATCAAGCAGGTAGGTATAGGTACTC
The DNA here is from genome assembly GCF_964187855.1 of Myxine glutinosa. Taxonomy (NCBI): domain Eukaryota; kingdom Metazoa; phylum Chordata; class Myxini; order Myxiniformes; family Myxinidae; genus Myxine; species Myxine glutinosa. Next base: position 12,951,327 of record NC_136269.1, on the reverse strand, counting down.
CTGGTGAACTTGCATCAAGCAGGTAGGTAAGTAGGTACTCCTGGTCAACTCGTATCACACAGGTATGTAGAGGTATTCCTGGTGAACTTGCATCAAGCGGGTAGGTAAGTAGGTACTGGTCAACTTGCATCATGCAGGTAGTTAAGTAGGTACTAGTCAACTCGCACCATACAGGTAGGTATGGTGCGACAGTACGAGACAGTACGGGACAGTAGGAAACGGTACAGGACGTGGGAAGGGGAGGGGGAGGGGGAGGGGGGAAGGAGGGGAGGGGCCGGAGGGGGGAGGGGGGACCCGGCAGAAGTACCCGGCATTGCCGGGCGGGGGAGGGGAGGGGAATCGGGGGGAGAGGAGAAGGGTGGGGGAGGGGAGGGGGAAAAGGGAGGGGAGAAGGGGAGGGGGAAGGGAGGGGGTGACACCTCACCTCACAGCCACGACACCTCACAGCCTCACAGCCACTTGACACCTCACAGCCACGAAATTAAAAACACCTCACAGCCACCTCACCACAGACAGTACGAGACACACACACAAAAGGAAGAATGCACACATGGTCAACTTGCATCAATCAGTTAGGTATAGGTACTTCTGGTCAACTTGCATCACACAGGTATGTATAGGTACTCCTGGTGAACTTGCATCAACCAGGTATGTAAGTAGGTACTCCTGGTCAACTCGTATCACACAGGTATGTATAGGTACTCCTGGTGAACTTGCATCAAGCAGGTATGTAAGTAGGTACTCCTGGTCAACTCGTATCACACAGGTATGTATAGGTACTCCTGGTGAACTTGCATCAAGCAGGTAGGTATAGGTACTTCTGGTCAACTCACATTACACAGGTAGGTATAGGTACTCCTGGTGAACTTGCATCAAGCAGGTAGGTAAGTAGGTATTGGTCAACTTGCATCATGCAGGTAGGTAAGTAGGTATTGGTCAACTCGCATCATGCAGGTAGGTATAGGTACACATGGTTAACTTGCATCAATCAGGTAGGTAGAGGTACTTCTGGTTAACTCGCATCACGCAGGTAGGTATAGGTACTTCTGGTTAACTCGCATCACACAGGTATGTAGAGGTACTCCTGGTGAACTTGCATCAAGCGGGTAGGTAAGTAGGTACTGGTCAACTTGCATCATGCAGGTAGTTAAGTAGGTACTAGTCAACTCGCACCATGCAGGTAGGTATAGGTACACATGGTCAACTTGCATCAATCAGGTAGGTATAGGTACTTCTGGTCAACTTGCATCACACAGGTATGTATAGGTACTCCTGGTGAACTTGCATCAAGCAGGTATGTAAGTAGGTACTCCTAGTCAACTCGTATCACACAGGTATGTATAGGTACTCCGGGTGAACTTGCATCAAGCAGGTAGGTAAGTAGGTATTGGTCAACTGCATCATGCAGGTAGGTAAGTAGGTATTGGTCAACTCGCATCATGCAGGTAGGTATAGGTACTCATGGTGAACTTGCATCAAGAAGGTAGGTATAGGTACTTCTGGTTAACTCGCATCACGCAGGTAGGTATAGGTACTTCTGGTTAACTCGCATCACGCAGGTAGGTATAGGTACTCGTGACTCGCATCACACAGGTAGGTAAGTACTCCTGGTCCTTTGCAATTCAGCGTGACCTTCAGAAGGGAGAATAAACCAGCTACCTCGTCGGCTAGCATTCGTTTGTATGTGTTCAAGATCCGATTGTAGCTTTCAGAAAGACTGTCATTGTCTGTCGGTGATTTTGGCAAATGATCAATTCCTGCCTCCCCCTGATGTTTTGGCCAAAGTTTGCTGCAACTGACCTTAATGGTGTCAGAGGGCAAAATAAATAACTATACAAACGAGGGCGACGGACAGCACCAACTTTCCCACTTTGAATAAAACACGTACACACACACACACACACACACACACACACACACACACACACACACACACACACACACACACACACACACACACACACACACACACACACAATTCTATAATCCGCTCTAACACGCGGCTCCGCCCGTGTCTTTGCCGTCACTGCTGTGTTGTCATGAAACTTTATGGGAAGTCTTGTCGTCAGTTGCGGCGAATTGCAGACAATCTCCATTACGTAAGATTCGCGTCTCGTATAGAACCAGGACAGAGAAGGGGAAAGAGGGAGGGGGGGGGGGGGGGGGGGACGACGACACGAAGGGTGAAAAGGAAGAATGCACATTGTATATAAAAAAGGGTGAAAAGGAAGAATGCACATTGTAAATAAAAAGGGTGAAAAGGAAGAATGCACATTGTAAATAAAAAGGGTGAAAAGGAAGAATGCACATTGTAAATAAAAAGGATGAAAAGGAAGAGTGTACATTGTAAATAAAAAGGGTGAAAAGGAAGAGTGTACATTGTAAATAAAAAGGGTGAAAAGGAAGAGTGTACATTGTAAATAAAAAAGGGTGAAAAGGAAGAATGCACATTGTAAATAAAAAGGGTGAAAAGGAAGAATGCACATTGTAAATAAAAAGGATGAAAAGGAAGAGTGTACATTGTAAATAAAAAAGGGTGAAAAGGAAGAGTGTACATTGTAAATAAAAAGGGTGAAAAGGAAGAGTGTACATTGTAAATAAAAAGGGTGAAAAGGAAGAGTGTACATTGTAAATAAAAATCTCGCGAGATCTTGGAGACGGCGGCAGGGATTTTCGAAGCTCCACACGGTCTCCACGTTTTTCGAAGTTAAGTCTGTTCACAATTGTATTTTGTCGAAACTGTATTTATCTTTCGGTGTGTGAAGTTATTGTGTGCAACTTTGGTTGTTTCTCGGTGTTTATCTTTCATAAATTGATCGTCTGTTTGCCGTGTCGCGAGCAAGGCCTTGTACAGTGTGCACTGTACAACCTTGAGGTTTTGTTTTTCTCTCAGTGGTCCGTCGTTTGTGATCCAATAACTTTCGTTCTCTGTATTCCCAGGCTTTTCACCCATAGCCTACTTCCTTGTGTAAATCTCAACTCAAAAAAAAAAAAAAAAAAAAAAAAACATTTCCTTCTCTGTTCTCATTCGTTTATTCATTCTTATTCGTTCGTTCGTTCTTCGACCACGTGTTTCTCCCCCATTTCCCCAGATAGTTTTCACTCATTAACCTTCAATGTTTACACTTTCCCCTCAAGTTATGTATTCCGTCATATTTTATAACACCTTTTTCTTCTTCTTCTTTAAAAGGCTGCTTTCGACTTGCTCACCAAATCAATTCATCCCAAAAAAAATATCCATCTCCTATAGTGCCTTTGTTCTACATTCCCTAAACTCTCCTGCACTCCATCCTCCATCCAGCGTCCTTAAACGTATTTTTAACTCGAAGGTCACAAGAAACTCATTTTGCAATAAATGTTCGTTTCCCATAAATCGTACACTTTCAAAAATCCAATCTCACCCCTCCCCTCCAAATCTTCCCCATAACCCCTCCCCTCCAAATCTTCCCCATCACCCCTCCCCTCCAAATCTTCCCCATCACCCATCCCTTTCAAATCTCCCCCCTTGCCCCCTCCCTCCTAAACTACTCCCTCACCCCTCCCCGCCAAGACGCCCCCTCGCCCCTCCCCTCCTAGACTCCTGCCTCACCCCTCCCCTCCAAATCTCCCCCATATCCCATCCCTTTCAAATCCCTCCCCTTGTCCCTTCCCTCCCAAACTCCCCCCTCACCCCTCCCCTTCAAATCTCCCCACCCTCATTGCTTCTCAATTTCCCCCCGCTCACTCCCCCTCCTCAAAGCGTCCTCCCCGCTTCTTCCCCCTTCAAACTCTCACCTCCATCTCCCCCAACCTTCTGCCTCGCTCTTCCCCCTCCTCAAATAACACCTCATTGTGGCTCACCCAATCACCATCAAACCTTTTGTCCGCCCCATCCTTCCCTTTCTCCGAGCTATTCTGAAATCTCTGACACACCTTCAACAGCTCTCCCTACCTCTTCCACCTCTTCCACATCTTACCCTACCCCTCCTCCCCCCTGTTCTGTATCTGATGCTCCCCCTTCCTCTTCATTAACGGTATGGACCTCAAACATCCGGGGCCTTCGTTCAAACTTAACTGATCTCTCCATACAGGTTGCTTCTGTCAAACCAGACGTGATCTGCTTAACAGAAACTTTCCTCCTTTATGATGTCTCTGATTCCATAGTATCTCTCCCGGGCTACTCCCTCCTCCGGTATGATAGACCTGAGCCTCGTCCTGGAGGCGGGGTTGCTATCTTTATCAAAAACTCTCTTCCTCACTCGCCCTGCACTGCACTCTCTCCACCTCACCCCCAGGAATACCTCTGGCTACGGCTTCCCCTTCGCTCCCACCTCTTGTTCATATGTGTGTTGTACCGTCCACCAAACAGTGATGACTCCATCTGCATCTCGCTGTCTGATGATATGGACCAACTTCTATCTACTCATCCCAACTCTCTCTTCCTCATATGTGGTGATTTCAACTGTCATCATGCCAGTTGGCTGGGTGTGGGTACCTCTCTCACCAGCCATGGCTCCTCAGCAAAGGACTTCTGCGACTCACTGGGACTGACACAATCTGTCAATTTCCCGACCCGGATCTCAGTCAACGGAACATCTTCTCTTCTGGACTTGGTTATGACTAACTTCCCTGAAAATGTCTGCTGCTCTTCTTCTGCTCCGATCGGATCATCTGATCATGTCCTTGTTAAAGTGGACATCTCTCTGACCATCCTCAGGGAGCCTGCTCAGCGTCGACGAGTCTGGCATTTCACTCAGGCCAACTGGCACGGTCTTCAAGCAGCCATCAATCATCTGGACTGGTCTCCCATCTCTACCACCTCTGACATCAACTCATCCTGGGAATTCTTCCAAAGTAAATTGCTCTCTCTCATGCACAGATTTATCCCATCTCGTCTTCAGTTGTCATACCCTTCCTCCCGTCCATGGTACACGGAATCTTGTGGTGAGGCTGTTGCCCAGAAACAACTTGCCTTCGTCTCCTGGAAAGCAAATCCAACGGAAGGAAATCTCATTTCCTTTCACAAAGCCCGAAACAAGTGTGTGTCCACCCTCAGGAGAGCCAGGAAACAATATCTCTCCGTTCTCAAGACCGAACTCTCTTATCTGTCTCCCTCTTCCAAATCCTGGTGGCGTCTGGTCAAATCCGTTTCTGGTGTTTGTTCCCCCTCCATCCCCTCCCTTACCTCAAACGGCTACACAGCTGACTCCGCACGTGAAAAAGCTGAATGCCTCAACTCTGTGTTTGCCTCTAAATCTTGTGTCCCAAACCCATCCCTCTCTGTACCCACCATACCCAGTCGTACCCTGCTGCTCCTGGACTCCGTGTCCTTTCCTCCTGACAAGGTGGAAAAGTTTCTGTCAACCCTCGCCTCTGATTCTGCAACTGGACCCGACGGCATCAGCCCACGGGTCCTAAAATCCTGCTCTGCTGCTCTATCTCACCCTCTCTCTGTTCTCTTCACCCTCTCTTTTGCTCAAGGTCAACTGCCATCTGCTTGGAAATCAGCCAACATCACCGCTTTGCACAAAAAAGGTGCAAAAACAGATCCTAGCAACTACAGACCAATCAGCCTTCTCCCAATTATCAGCAAAGTCATGGAATCCATCATTGCTTCTGATATGAAATCTTTCCTCTTCTCCAATGGCTTGATCTCTGATCATCAACTTGGTTTCAGACCAGGTCACTCTACTCTGGACATGCTGCTTCTGCTGTCTCAACAATGGATGGAGGTCCTCAATGCCAAACAGGAAATTAGAGCTGTCTCCCTCGACATATCACGTGCCTTCGACACGGTCTGGCACCCCGCTCTGCTCACCAAACTCTCCTCCTTTGGTATCCATGGAAATCTCCACGCATGGCTGGCGGACTTCCTCTCTAGTCGTCGTCAACGTGTGGCCCTGAATGGGTTTCTCTCATCTCCTCTTCCTGTTCAGGCTGGAGTTCCCCAAGGCAGTGTTCTGGGCCCCGTGCTTTTTCTGGTCTTCATCAATGATCTCTCTGACTCTCTCGAAAATCCTCTCTATCTCTTTGCTGATGACTCCACTCTCTGCCGCTCCATTCCTCTTCCCTCAGATCGGCAGTCTGCTGCCTCCTCACTCTCTGAAGACCTGGACAAAATCACAGACTGGTCAAACAAGTGGAACATGTCTTTCAATCCTGACAAATCTCACACTCTTACTATGTCTCTCCGAAAAGATCGACTGGACAACCCTCCCATCTACTTTCTCAACAATCCTCTCCAAGAAGTTCTGTCGCTCAAGATTTTGGGTCTCACTATCTGCCATGATCTTTCTTGGGAAAACCACATTTCCAAGCTGGCCTCCAAAGCCAGTCGCCGACTGGGCATCCTGCGTCGTGCGAAGTCCTTCCTCGGCACACCTGAGCTCCTCACCACATACAAGGCTTTCATCCGCAGCTCAATGGAATACTGTTCTCCCCTATGGGCCGGTGCTCCTGCCTCACACCTAGCTCGGCTTCACGCTGTTGAAACCAAAGCTTTCAGAATTATTGGAATCTCCCGCGATGAAGCTATCTCTGAGGGCCTTTCACTCACTCACCGCAGGCAGGTAGGTGGTCTTTCTGTCTTCTACCGACTCCTCTCCGGCCTTGCACCCCCAGCTCTCTCTGTGCTCTGTCCCCCAAATATTCCTACAGGTCGCACAAGATCTGCCAGCAACCCTCTGATGGTTAAACTGCCGAAATCTCGGCTCTCCGCTCACCTTCACTCTTTCATTCCTCTTTTCTCCCGCCTCTGGAACAAACTCCCTCACTCCCTTCAATCCCACTCCTCCCTCCAGGTCTTTAAAACAGCTGTTCACCACCATCTCTTATCTTCCCCCATCCAAAACCTTGATCTTTTCTACCCCCGCTAATTCACCCCAGATCCACCTTGTTTGAAATTCCAACTTCTTTCCTGGAAGTCCTGGCAGTGTCCATATGTTTTATACCTCTCCCACTGCCCCCTTCCCACGCCCCCCCCCCAAAGCCCTCGCCCTCTCTCAGATCTCTCGATGTCTCCATGTCTCTCGGTCCCTGCTCTCAAATGTTGTGTTTGTGTCCTTCCCCCTCTCTCCCCATCTTGTCTACCGCTCCCTATGTTTTTTTTTTTATGTGTCGGTTTGTCTTTCTGTGTGTTCATGTGATTAATGTTCGCTCTTTCACGAGCCTCGATATTGTATACAAAAAAAAAAAAAAAAAAAAAAAAAGTGAAAAGGAAGAGTGTACATTGTAAATAAAAAAGGGTGAAAAGGAAGAATGCACATTGTAAATAAAAAGGGTGAAAAGGAAGAGTGTACATTGTAAATAAAAAGGGTGAAAAGGAAGAGTGTACATTGTAAATAAAAAAGGGTGAAAAGGAAGAATGCACATTGTAAATAAAAAGGGTGAAAAGGAAGAATGCACATTGTAAATAAAAAGGGTGAAAAGGAAGAGTGTACATTGTAAATAAAAAGGGTGAAAAGGAAGAGTGTACATTGTAAATAAAAAAGGGTGAAAAGGAAGAATGCACATTGTAAATAAAAAGGGTGAAAAGGAAGGATGCACATTGTAAATAAAAAGGATGAAAAGGAAGAGTGTACATTGTAAATAAAAAAGGGTGAAAAGGAAGAATGCACATTGTAAATAAAAAGGGTGAAAAGGAAGAAGGAAGAAGAGTGTACATTGTAAATAAAAAGGGTGAAAAGGAAGAATGCACATTGTAAATAAAAAGGATGAAAAGGAAGAGTGTACATTGTAAATAAAAAAGGGTGAAAAGGAAGAATGCACATTGTAAATAAAAAGGATGAAAAGGAAGAGTGTACATTGTAAATAAAAAAGGGTGAAAAGGAAGAATGCACATTGTAAATATAAAGGGTGAAAAGGAAGAATGCACATTGTAAATAAAAAGGATGAAAAGGAAGAGTGTACATTGTAAATAAAAAGGGTGAAAAGGAAGAGTGTACATTGTAAATAAAAAGGATGAAAAGGAAGAGTGTACATTGTAAATATAAAGGGTGAAAAGGAAGAGTGTACATTGTAAATAAAAAGGATGAAAAGGAAGAGTGTACATTGTAAATAAAAAAGGGTGAAAAGGAAGAGTGTACATTGTAAATAAAAAGGGTGAAAAGGAAGAGTGTACATTGTAAATAAAAAGGATGAAAAGGAAGAGTGTACATTGTAAATAAAAAAGGGTGAAAAGGAAGAATGCACATTGTAAATAAAAAGGGTGAAAAGGAAGAATGCACATTGTAAATAAAAAGGATGAAAAGGAAGAGTGTACATTGTAAATAAAAAAGGGTGAAAAGGAAGAATGCACATTGTAAATAAAAAGGATGAAAAGGAAGAGTGTACATTGTAAATAAAAAAGGGTGAAAAGGAAGAATGCACATTGTAAATATAAAGGGTGAAAAGGAAGAATGCACATTGTAAATAAAAAGGATGAAAAGGAAGAGTGTACATTGTAAAAAAAAAGGGTGAAAAGGAAGAGTGTACATTGTAAATAAAAAGGATGAAAAGGAAGAGTGTACATTGTAAATATAAAGGGTGAAAAGGAAGAATGCACATTGTAAATAAAAAGGATGAAAAGGAAGAGTGTACATTGTAAATAAAAAGGGTGAAAAGGAAGAGTGTACATTGTAAATAAAAAGGGTGAAAAGGAAGAGTGCACATTGTAAATAAAAAGGGTGAAAAGGAAGAGTGTACATTGTAAATAAAAAGGGTGAAAAGGAAGAGTGTACATTGTAAATAAAAAAGGGTGAAAAGGAAGAATGCACATTGTAAATAAAAAGGGTGAAAAGGAAGAATGCACATTGTAAATAAGAAGGATGAAAAGGAAGAGTGTACATTGTAAATAAAAAGGGTGAAAAGGAAGAGTGTACATTGTAAATAAAAAGGGTGAAAAGGAAGAGTGTACATTGTAAATAAAAAAGGGTGAAAAGGAAGAATGCACATTGTAAATAAAAAGGGTGAAAAGGAAGAATGCACATTGTAAATAAAAAGGATGAAAAGGAAGAGTGTACATTGTAAATAAGAAGGGTGAAAAGGAAGAGTGTACATTGTAAATAAAAAGGTTGAAAAGGAAGAATGTACATTGTAAATTAAAAGGATGAAAAGGAAGAGTGTACATTGTAAATAAAAAGGGTGAAAAGGAAGAGTGTACATTGTAAATAAAAAGGGTGAAAAGGAAGAGTGTACATTGTAAATAAAAAGGGTGAAAAGGAAGAATGCACATTGTAAATAAAAAGGATGAAAAGGAAGAGTGTACATTGTAAATAAAAAGGGTGAAAAGGAAGAATGCACATTGTAAATAAAAAGGGTGAAAAGGAAGAATGCACATTGTAAATAAAAAAAGGATGAACAGGAAGAATGCACATTGTAAATAAAAAGGGTGAAAAGGAAGAGTGTACATTGTAAATAAAAAGGATGAAAAGGAAGAGTGTACATTGCAAATAAAAAAGGATGAAAAGGAAGAATGCACATTGTAAATAAAAAGGGTGAAAAGGAAGTGTACATTGTAAATAAAAAGGGTGAAAAGGAAGAGTGTACATTGTAAATAAAAAGGATGAAAAGGAAGAGTGTACATTGTAAATAAAAAAGGATGAAAAGGAAGAATGCACATTGTAAATAAAAAGGGTGAAAAGGAAGTGTACATTGTAAATAAAAAGGGTGAAAAGGAAGAGTGTACATTGTAAATAAAAAGGGTGAAAAGGAAGAATGCACATTGTAAATAAAAAGGATGAAAAGGAAGAGTGTACATTGTAAATAAAAAGGGTGAAAAGGAAGAGTGTACATTGTAAATAAAAAGGGTGAAAAGGAAGAGTGTACATTGTAAATAAAAAGGATGAAAAGGAAGAGTGTACATTGTAAATAAAAAAGGATGAAAAGGAAGAATGCACATTGTAAATAAAAAGGATGAAAAGGAAGAGTGTACATTGTACATAAAAAGGGTGAAAAGGAAGAATGCACATTGTAAATAAAAAGGATGAAAAGGAAGAGTGTACATTGTAAATAAAAAGGGTGAAAAGGAAGAGTGTACATTGTAAATAAAAAGGATGAAAAGGAAGAATGCACATTGTAAATAAAAAAGGATGAAAAGGAGGAGTGTACATTGTAAATAAAAAGGGTGAAAAGGAAGAATGCACGTTGTAAATAAAAAGGATGAAAAGGAAGAGTGTACATTGCAAATAAAAAGGATGAAAAGGAAGAGTGTACATTGTAAATAAAAAGGGTGAAAAGGAAGAGTGTACATTGTAAATAAAAAGGGTGAAAAGGAAGAATGCACATTGTAAATAAAAAGGGTGAAAAGGAAGAATGCACATTGTAAATAAAAAGGATGAAAAGGAAGAGTGTACATTGTAAATAAAAAGGGTGAAAAGGAAAGGTGTACATTGTAAATAAAAAGGGTGAAAAGGAAGAGTGTACATTGTAAATAAAAAGGATGAAAAGGAAGAGTGTACATTGTAAATATAAAAGGATGAAAAGGAAGAATGCACATTGTAAATAAAAAGGATGAAAAGGAAGAGTGTACATTGTAAATAAAAAGGGTGAAAAAGGAAGAATGCACATTGTAAATAAAAAGGATGAAAAGGAAGAGTGTACATTGCAAATAAAAAGGGTGAAAAGGAAGAGTGTACATTGTAAATAAAAAGGATGAAAAGGAAGAATGCACATTGTAAATAAAAAAGGATGAAAAGGAGGAGTGTACATTGTAAATAAAAAGGGTGAAAAGGAAGAATGCACATTGTAAATAAAAAGGATGAAAAGGAAGAGTGTACATTGTAAATAAAAAGGATGAAAAGGAAGAGTGTACATTGTAAATAAAAAGGGTGAAAAGGAAGAGTGTACATTGTAAATAAAAAGGATGAAAAGGAAGAGTGTACATTGTAAATAAAAAAGGATGAAAAGGAAGAATGCACATTGTAAATAAAAAGGGTGAAAAGGAAGAGTGTACATTGTAAATAAAAAGGGTGAAAAGGAAGAATGCACATTGTAAATAAAAAGGATGAAAAGGAAGAGTGTACATTGTAAATAAAAAAGGATGAAAAGGAAGAATGCACATTGTAAATAAAAAGGATGAAAAGGAAGAATGCACATTGTAAATAAAAAGGATGAAAAGGAAGAATGCACATTGTAAATAAAAAGGGTTTAAAGGAAGAATGCACATTGTAAATAAAAAAGGTGAAAAGGAAGAATGGACATTGTAAATAAAAAATGGCGAAAAGGAAGAAGGCACATTGTAAATAAAAAGGGTTTAAAGGAAGAATGCACATTGTAAATAAAAAATGGCGGAAAGGAAGAATGCACATTGTAAATAAAAAATGGCGAAAAGGAAGAAGGCACATTGTAAATAAAAATGGCGAAAAGGAAGAATGTACATTGTAAATAAAAATGGGTGAAAAGGAAGAATGCACATTGTAAATAAAAAAGGGTGAAAAGGAAGAATGCATATTGAAAATAAAAAATGGCGAAAAGGAAGAATGCACATTGTAAATAAAAAATGGCAAAAAGGAAGAATGTACATTGTAAATAAAAATGGGTGAAAAGGAAGAATGCACATTGTAAATAAAAAATGGCGAAAAGGAAGAAGGCACATTGTAAATAAAAAATGGCGAAAAGGAAGAATGCACATTGTAAATAAAAAAGGGTGAAAAGGAAGAATGCACATTGTAAATAAAAAATGGCGAAAAGGAAGAATGCACATTCTAAATAAAAAATGGTGAAAAGGAAGAATGAACATTGTAAATAAAAAAGGGTGAAAAGGAAGAATGCACATTGTAAATAAAAAAGGTGAAAAGGAAGAATGCATATTGTAAATAAAAAAGGGTGAAAAGGAAGAATGCACATTGTAAATAAAAAAGGGTGAAAAGGAAGACTGCACATTGTAAATAAAAAATGGCGAAAAGGAAGAATGCACATTGTAAATAAAAAAGGGTGAAAAGGAAGAGTGTACATTGTAAATAAAAAGGGTGAAAAGGAAGAATGCACATTGTAAATAAAAAGGTGAAAAGGAAGAGTGTACATTGTAAATAAAAAAAGGATGAAAAGGAAGAATGCACATTGTAAATAAAAAGGGTGAAAAGGAAGAGTGTACATTGTAAATAAAAAGGGTGAAAAGGAAGAATGCACATTGTAAATAAAAAGGATGAAAAGGAAGAGTGTACATTGTAAATAAAAAGGGTGAAAAGGAAGAATGCACATTGTAAATAAAAAGGGTGAAAAGGAAGAATGCACATTGTAAATAAAAAGGATGAAAAGGAAGAGTGTACATTGTAAATAAAAAAGGATGAAAAGGAAGAATGCACATTGTAAATAAAAAGGGTGAAAAGGAAGAGTGTACATTGTAAATAAAAAAGGATGAAAAGGAAGAATGCACATTGTAAATAAAAAGGATGAAAAGGAAGAATGCACATTGTAAATAAAAAGGATGAAAAGGAAGAGTGTACATTGTAAATAAAAAAGGATGAAAAGGAAGAATGCACATTGTAAATAAAAAGGATGAAAAGGAAGAATGCACATTGTAAATAAAAAGGCTGAAAAGGAAGAATGCACATTGTAAATAAAAAGGGTTTAAAGGAAGAATGCACATTGTAAATAAAAAGGGTGAAAAGGAAGAGTGTACATTGTAAATAAAAAGGGTGAAAAGGAAGAATGCACATTGTAAATAAAAAGGATGAAAAGGAAGAGTGTACATTGTAAATAAAAAGGATGAAAAGGAAGAGTGTACATTGTAAATAAAAAAGGATGAAAAGGAAGAATGCACATTGTAAATAAAAAGGGTGAAAAGGAAGAGTGTACATTGTAAATAAAAAGGGTGAAAAGGAAGAATGCACATTGTAAATAAAAAGGGTGAAAAGGAAGAATGCACATTGTAAATAAAAAGGATGAAAAGGAAGAGTGTACATTGTAAATAAAAAAGGATGAAAAGGAAGAATGCACATTGTAAATAAAAAGGATGAAAAGGAAGAATGCACATTGTAAATAAAAAGGATGAAAAGGAAGAGTGTACATTGTAAATAAAAAGGGTGAAAAGGAAGAGTGTACATTGTAAATAAAAAGGGTGAAAAGGAAGAATGCACATTGTAAATAAAAAGGATGAAAAGGAAGAATGCACATTGTAAATAAAAAGGCTGAAAAGGAAGAATGCACATTGTAAATAAAAAGGGTTTAAAGGAAGAATGCACATTGTAAATAAAAAAGGTGAAAAGGAAGAATGGACATTGTAAATAAAAAATGGCGAAAATGAAGAAGGCACATTGTAAATAAAAAGGGTTTAAAGGAAGAATGCACATTGTAAATAAAAAGGGTTTAAAGGAAGAATGCACATTGTAAATAAAAAGGCTGAAAAGGAAGAATGCACATTGTAAATAAAAAGGGTTTAAAGGAAGAATGCACATTGTAAATAAAAAAGGTGAAAAGGAAGAATGGACATTGTAAATAAAAAGGGTGAAAAGGAAGAATGGACATTGTAAATAAAAAATGGCGAAAAGGAAGAAGGCACATTGTAAATAAAAAGGGTGAAAAGGAAGAATGCACATTGTAAATAAAAAATGGCGAAAAGGAAGAAGGCACATTGTAAATAAAAAGGGTGAAAAGGAAGAATGGACATTGTAAATAAAAAATGGCGAAAAGGAAGAAGGCACATTGTAAATAAAAATGGGTGAAAAGGAAGAATGCACATTGTAAATAAAAAATGGCGAAAAGGAAGAATGCACATTGTAAATAAAAAATGGCGAAAAGGAAGAATGCACATTGTAAATAAAAAATGGCGTAAAGGAAGAATGCACATTGTAAATAAAAAATGGCGAAAAGGAAGAATGCACATTGTAAATAAAAAATGGCGAAAAGGAAGAATGCACATTGTAAATAAAAAATGGCGTAAAGGAAGAATGCACATTGTAAATAAAAAATGGCGAAAAGGAAGAATGCACATTGTAAATAAAAAATGGCGAAAAGGAAGAATGCACATTGTAAATAAAAAATGGCGAAAAGGAAGAATGCACATTGTAAATAAAAAATGGCGTAAAGGAAGAATGCACATTGTAAATAAAAAGGGTGAAAAGGGTGAAAAGGAAGAATGCACATTGTAAATAAAAAAAAGAGTAAGCGAAATCTGGAGGAAGAAAGTTCAGGTGATCACGTGTGTTTCCTAAAAAAATCACTTAATTCGTTAAAATGAAATGACCTTTCAGAACCTGAATCAGCCATTTTGATTTCGCGCCAAGAAAGTTCGTGAGAAACAGGTTCTTCATAATTGAAGATGAAATTTGCAAGAAGAGGAAGATTCTTGCAATGTGTAAATAATAAAAGGTAGGAATATCTGAATGTTTCATCGCAGCGCAATAAGACGATCCTAAATAATGATTAATATAAATAAGTCATAAAACATCGAGGTCGATTCACCTTGTTCTCTAATCGGGAGAAGTCTATAATCGTAGCTAAAGCCTAAAGCGATGCTGCTGCTGGCACCGGACGCCATTGGCTCGGATAACCAGAAGCCATCTGTTGCGGGATCTGCGCACCCAGACCGTCCCAACAAGAAAGAACCGACTTCCCTCGTCTGCAGGTCTGCGCCTGGCGGGGCGGGGCCAAGCAGCGCGGCCGCGCCCTGCGTCACATCACGCGGAAAGGATACCCCGCGCCATTGGTCAGCGCTCCTCGTGACGCCATGACGCAGACGGCGAGGCTCCGCCCAATGCTTCCTTGGCCGCGTCTTGAGCCGATCTTGAGCCCAGAACGAGACTCGCGGGGCGCGTCACTCGTTCCTCGCTCTCCGGGTGCCCCGATCGCGCTCGTTCTCGATCCCGGAGACCCGAGCGACGCCGTCCGACCGTCCAGGGCGACTCGCTCACCTTTGGCGCCCGAACCGCTATTCCGCGACTCCCCTGCTGCCCGCACTATCTTGTCGGAGAGCGTCGCGCGTCCAGCCCCGGGGAGTCGCGTTCATCTTCAGACGCCTTCCGTCCCCTTCGTGCTCCGCGCTCCCGGCTGCCTCGCGCCGACGGACACCTTTCCTAAGTGCGGTGAGTGGTCGCGTCTTGACGACCCCCGGCGGCCCCCGAGCAGCGGGAGGTACCGGACATGCAAAAGGAGGGATCGAACGCGCTTAGCTCACCTTGTGTTGCCTTTGTCCTTAAGCTGTGCCCTTTGTCTCTCCACTGGGACTCGCTCTGCCAAATGTTCCGTGTAAGTGGCACCTGCTGGGCAGTCGCATTCCCGCCGCCTTTTATCTCCCCGCGTCCTTATCTCACTTGTTTCCATTTTCTTACTCGCTCCCCTTCGCCCTCGGAAATCTCGGTTTGTTTTTCTCTTTTGGGGGGCCGAGGGAGGGGAGGGGGGCTAATTTTCCGAGCCCATTAAGCGCGTTCCCACCGCCAGCGCTTTTTGGGCCCATCACGCGACGGAGCACCCGAGACCGATGGTCTCCAAGTCGGCGAGTAGTCCGTGACCGGCTCGTGCTGGGGGCCGCGTGGGGTGTTCACCCGACGGGTTCCCCCGCGGCACGAGGACGAGGTTCGCGCGCCACGACTACTTCGCCCGTAGTTTGATGAACGCGCGGGGATCCCGCGCCGCGCGCTCCGAGCACGACCCCATTCATAGGGAGCACGTCGTGCCAGGTGTACGGCGCTGGTACAAAAACAACAACAACAACAACAACAACAACGAACATTCCTAATTACAACTAGAACACAATGATCGCTCCCGACGCTGCGCTTGTCGTTTAGATCGCTGCGTCCGGACAATAACATGTCAGAGCGATTTGTAAAACAAATTCCTGAGCGAGCTGAGGGGGCGCGCGGGTGGTGGGAAGAACCGGGAAGGTGAGGGGGCTTGGGAGGGGGGGCCACGGGGACAGGGTGCTCGAACCACCGATACTGCGCTTCGCAAGACCCGCGCCTTTTAACTTGTTTCAGATGTTCCTTTTCATATCGTTTAATTCTACTCAATGGTTTGCATTGTGCGCTAAATGTTTTATTAATTAACGCGAGCACTTTGTCTGAAGCTCCGCCCCCGGGGAAAAAGTGGGAGGTCTGGGGCGGAGCTTCGCGCACAAGTTTGTGGAGGTTAGGGGGAGGGGAGAGGTGGATATAATAAATAAATAATAATGTTTCACCCATAAGTTCCTTATTTAAACAATAACAAAAAGTAACAGTTTTGCTTATATTCACTTTCCCTTGTTTACATTCGTTTACCAGTACAACTAGTACCGGTATGAAAAGCAAAAACATGATGTGCGCTTCAGACATGTCAAACACCTCTACCTGCTGAGGATACCTTCAGGGCACCTGTGCAGAGAAAAACACATTCTTGAATTTGAAATGATTCTCCAAGGACGACGTGAAAGAAAGTCCTTCGTCTTGTGTACAATGAAGAACTGGTGTTGCTAGTTAGTGAAGGTTGGCGTTGATCTGCGTCGATAGACAGGTACGTGACGTCCACTACATGGCGCCCGTCGATAGACAGGTAAGTACCAACCTGGGACGTCCATCAAGGTATTGTAACCCAGTGGGAAGCAAGGAGAAGCCGGGGAAGCAAGGAGAACCCGACGTTTCGGACGTTCGCCCTTCATCTGAGACGAGGCTTTTGCTCCGATGAAGGGTAAATGCCCGAAACGTGGGCCCTCTCGTTGCTTCCCACGACTGTTACAATATGTCGATCAGATCAGATCAACGTCCCGTCGTCCAGCTCGGCAGGCCACGGACATATCAACGAATCCGCTCTCTTTGCCTCCCAGGTGCAATCAGACGACTGGGAGCTCCTTGATCGTTTCATGTACATATTCACAGGTACACGGGAGCCATCATTTTGTGTGCATCATTAACAGTCCAAAATTTTGACGAAGCCGCATGTGTTTGCTGTTTGCGTCCCAGAAGCACTTTTTAACCGGAGGGGACGTGGAGTTAATCCATAATGTTGAAGTTAACCTGCTGAAGGTGAACCTGAGCGGGAGAGCAATTCCGACCTCTCAGTAATATCTTTGTATCCGCAACTACGCTTCCTACCGGCTCTCGTCTACTCAAGCAATCATGCTTTAGAAACCCTGCGCCATTTATTCCCAGCCGTGAAACGCCTGTGTAACCTCTTCCCTTGGAAAACGACAGCTCGATAGCTGCCTGTGTGTAATAAATACATTCGACTTTGAAATCAGTGTATAAATCTTTACACCCTGGTAAAAAACATAAACTATCTCTGTGACGATGTCGGTGTAAGTCACTGAAAATATAAAGCTTTGCTCTGACATCGGCCTCAAAAGGAGGTATTTCATCTTTGCTTCTGTCTGTTTCCTTTTGCTGCAGCAGCCCCTCGGCCTGTCGACATGTCTGGGTGGCACGTGGTCATCTGACGGGGTCGGCCGTTGAGCTACGGTGGACGTGGGAGGATGGATGGGGCGATGGGCACCGGTGACATTGTAGACGAGCGTAAAGAGGCCAAAGCCCAGGGTGCCGCGACCGTTCTCCGAAATCTGCTGAAACGAGGGAAGGCTGTGGAGATGGGCCTCTCGTGTACATACCCGGCGCGAACAACGGGTCTACCTCAACTCTTTAAGTACACCAACGCAGAGAGTAAAAACTGCTTGGTTGGTGCGACGAATAAGGCATCGAAGACCTATACGAAGAACTCCGATTTCGAGTCAGGATGCTTGAATTTCTGTGAAAAAGGCCGCCGTGTAGTTGCCCGGGCATCTTCGCCTGTATGCAGACCCTTCGATGCACACCTTCGAGCAAAGCGTGCGCGTGTGGAGAACATAATCCGTGGCATGAGCAGCTCGCCCATTGTCGCGGCCCGTGATAACGACGTTGCTGGAGACCCGGCCTACGATCGTCGTTCGCCAAGCCCTGCAGATGGCGAGGTGAGCGCTGGCAGCAGTGTGGCTCCGGGAATCGAAGACTATGGCAACGACGGTGATGCCAGTCAACCCTCTGATGGCCGACATCGTGAACACAAACGTAAACAGCGGCTACCACAGCAGCAGCAACACTTGAGTCGAAAGCAAGAAGTTGAAGCTGAGCGGCGCCTGCAAAAGCTTGAGGAGCGACGGCGTCTCAAGCAACAATTAGAAGACCTACAACGGCAATTGCGGCAGCTCCAAGAAAAGTTCTTCCAGGTATATGAGAGCAGTGAGTCTGAACCAGAGGAAGTTCTGTGTGAGTCTGATGGTGGGTCAATCAACGGGGTACGGTGCCCATCTCCAAGCATAATTGATTGCTTTGATGGTAAAGGTGGTAAAACCCTTGGGCGTGTACATAATTTCGATCACATACGAAGGAGGAATGATGGACATCGGGCTGGTCACCCAAGGTTGGCCGGTGCTACTTTGCTGGGGGAAAGCAGTGAGTTAGGAGAAGTTTTGAAACGGGACTTGAACACCGCCATGGCCGATGTAGTGGACACAGTTGTGAATATGTTTTCATCACGAACTGGAACTGGTGGCGGCTCGTTACCTGTTAGGCAGCATGGACCCTCTGCTCCACAACCCACTGTCAACGGTGATATCCACGGCCTCCATTTGGCCAGCAGACACCTGCAGTGCTTCAATGATGCAGCGATGAGCGAATCGTCACGAAGAGGCCATCCCTCCACTCAGCCGGATCCAATAGAGCACCATCTTACCGATCAAACGGAAGCTCTTCCACTTGTGGTACGTAAAACGTCACCCAAAAGGTCATTCACTGCAAATTCAATTTCAGAACGCTCAGCTGCCTTCACAGACGGCCCACTTGGCTTCTCTTCGGCGTTCTCTAACCCAGCATTGCACCCTTTTGGACTACCCATGCCACTTCTGGCGTACACCCTGCCTAAAGGACTTGAGAGCAACGAAGCTACCAAGGCTATGGGGCACAAAGAGTCAGGCATTGCATCGCCAGAGTTACTTGAACTAGCCAAAGATCTCGCAGGACCTCGGTCAAAAGCAAGAAACCCTCCGACACCTTCACCAGCACTGACGAGCAGCTCGGGAGAAGGAATGTCCATTTCGTTGGTCAAGTCGGAGTGCGGGGAACTGCAGGATGCTGCAGACATCTCTCTCTATTCTGCGGCCACCATATCCTTCAGGCGGCCACGGTCAACCGTTGGGATGAGCTTGAGATGAAATGTGAAATTTTGGTGAATTTATCACGAGTGTGGTTGTTGTGAGTGCGTGTGTTTGCTACTTACATTACGTGTCCCGGCCCGAGCTGAGACCTCCGTTTTGTTAACAATCCTCGTGGGTACTGAGCGTAATGTTCTTTACAACATGCTTCACTAACTCCCATCTATGGCGAGTTAGTCAGGGCTCTGGCTAAACCTCAGGGACACCGGACATTCTCTGCTTCAGGTGCTTCGGCTTGTTTGATCTTAAATATCTTCCTGGTTATTATTTTGCATGGCCTTCGCTGATATTGGGCAATGATACGGTGATTGACAGGGTTTACTGAGGCGGCAAACAAACGACAGTAGGATTGCGGCACGTTCGAGTGAGACATTGTCTTTAATGGCGCGATTAGCATTGTATCTGGACAGTCTTTGAACCATTTTTGGCCCAAATCGAGCTCCGCAGAAACATAATGCGTCAAACATAAAGAGAGTACTGTGACGTATGTGTCTTTGTTGATGAAAGGTGGCTAAACCGAAGGCAAGTGTTCGAGAAACTGCTTGGAATCGGAAATCTTGTTCCATAATGCCTTTCTTTGTCATGTCCAAGTAACAAATCCTTGCTGGGTCATGTAGGTAGCCAAGAGGCTGTATTGTTTGGCTTTCGTCTGGTTATTATATTGTGAAGGTAATTGGACCATTGTGGGCAGGTGATGTGGGTGATTTGGGCAACAAGCCAGTTGCTCTGGTGTTTGTCTTCACAGACAGCTTGGGCTGTGCTTGTTTAAGGGACATTCATGGCATGGCAATCTGCCATTCGACTTTGAAAAGCCATTGTCATTATGTGGGTGTTTTCAGGTTATTTTGAAGTTTTTCTTTTATGGGAGGCTGTTGTTGTTGTTGTTGTTGTTGCACTTCCAAATGGAATGGTTCTTGTCTAAGGAGGAAATGCACAAAAGTGGATGTTTTGTTAGTGTTTTGAGCTTGAATGTGAGGTGTGTATGTGTGTGTGTGTGTGTGTCGTTGCTTGTTATCTCCATATGTGGGTTTCAGAAGGTGGAACGGAGCTCTCCCAGGTCTCGAAGTGTCCATCTCCATTTTATTAAGGGATCATGATTCATGGACCGATTTGTAAAGTTTTCTTGTGTGTGTGTGTACACTTGCATGTGCATCTATCTTAGGTCATTAAAGGAGCCTCGTTAGGCAAGTGTACCAAGGTGTTGAGCATATCTGACAGGATATCGAGCGTCGTGGTGTTGACCGTTTTCCGGAGCCTCGGCCTTGCTTGGGGATAACAGGTCTGCCATTGGTACAGGACATGCTGACAGTCATTCCGGGTGTTATGTAGCACGGCCACCTTGTAACCACTAAGCTGCTGACCAAAAGGAGTTCAGGAGCTCCGTTACAGTCTTTTCCTTTTGAACCACATCCTCGTTGTCAAACAGGAATGGCGTGAGCGATGAAAATCTTTACTTTCTAACACTGTTCCCACCATCGTACTCTCACCCTCCTTACCCTCCTCCTTGGAGGACGTTTCACAGAAAAGTAAAAATTGATGGATGCCATCTTCATGCGATGCCTTTAAGTTGACTTGTATTGGCTTTTATTCACAGGCCAGCAACCCAGTGAGGCCGATTCCCCTCGGCCAACAGATGCGATTTTTATTAACCTGCAATTTCTGTCGTGCGGTCTTTCCTCATTCAGCTGCCTCCCATCAATATATGTCACCGACAATAAGTCAGGAGATAGACACCTCGGAAACGCGAGCGACTGTCTGGCACGAAGAAATGTGAGTGTGCGGGAGAAAGAGAGGTGACTCGTTGAAGAATAACCTCAACTCACGGCACATTGATATGTCGTTCATACCTGTCTTGAAGGCTTTCAGTCGAAGGTGAGGATGGTATTGGGTGCGAGCTCAGAAGGGAAGCCTTTCATCTTCCTGTGAATCGCAAGTGGCCATGTTTGCCTGAGAGGCGGAGGCCCACCTGTCTCCTCACACCTGCTGCCGATACTCGGATTACATGGTGCTTTGTTTGCCGTACCTTTGTGCTCGTGGCATCGACTCCTTCCAATCCGTGTGGGCAAGATGGCTGTTTAATTTATTATTTTCTGGTTAAGTTGACTGGTGCTTCCCCTTTTTATTTCTTCTTTTTCCGCACTCACCAGGCGCCTTCTGCGACAGCAGCCTTGAAAGGTTGTGGTTTTATTTGTTGCTGTTTTCAGAGAAATTCTGCCTGTTCCTCTTTCTTCAAGTGAAGTGAGCGTAAAAGTACCAAGATGATAAAAGGAAAAATACTCATCGGTTTTGGAAACTAAGCTTCACCCATGGAGATAAGATATGGACGTGTACGTAGTCCAGAAGTTGTATCCGTGTTGGTTTTGTGAACTGCTTTCTCGGATCATCGGTTGTCCTCGTTTCCGGGTCCTTTTGTGCCATCCGTTGTGCGTAATGTTAGATAAAAGGTAAAAATACAAATAAAAAATTAAACTAAATGGGATTTAAAGTTCATTGTACCAGCCCATGTTGTGAGTACCAAGGTGTTCATCGTATTTGTGGTGTGGTTGTGTGTAAAAGATGTCGTTTACAAGTTCTGTTTACGACTCTGTACGCTATACACAAAGTCTCTCTCCAAAGAGAAGGTTAAATGTGCAAAAGGAAAAGGAAATGGTATTTGCTCAAACTGAGAGGACATCACCCATTGGTGAGTTACTCATTGGGGGTTCATCCCCTGGAATAATAACGGGTGATCCAATAGCTGGGTTGTGTAGATTGGAAATCATGCCGGCCGTCCCATCTGCTGTCACTTCATTGTGCATCGACTCCGAGTTTGGGAGGTCGACAGTTCTAACCCGACCCCGGCCGAGTCATACCAAATACTTTAACATTGGTACGTGCTGCGTGCTTGGCACTGGGAATTTATAAAGGAGAGAGCACGGATGAACAACCATAGGTTGGTAACCATTGTGCAGACTTGATGGGCCTAATAGCAAGACGAGTTCCCTTACAAGGAACGTTGATGCAGGACAGGAGGAGACCGTTCAGCCAATCAAAGCCTGCATTATGATTGCCAATCTAAAGGTTATCTGTCCGTGTTCCATCGTTTGTAAACGCTGAACACGGACTATTTATAAAGTCTTGAGTATGACCCGGCCGGGTTCAAACCACCGACCTCCAAGACTCAGAGTGGACGCTCTAACATAACCCACCCCGTCTGGTGTAAAATGGCCTCCTCCTGCGTTTAAGTTCCTCCTAAGGGATCTCCTACATCATTATGGATGTGAAATTACCTCCCGGCTCCTTGCAAATAGGGCAGATCATTGTGTGTTGATTTATCCAGGAATGTTTTTATGTCTGCATGGAAGGTGCACTCACTTACCTTTGTGTCCTCCAGCTTGGGTTTGATTTCAGTCCCAGCTATAAACGGTTGGATCAGTGCATCCCAGGCAGGACATTGCATCGCAAAGTGCGGCCTCCTTCAGATGGACGTTAAGCTGCCCCTCCTGTCTTCTCCTCGTAAGTTTGTAAATTTTAAAGATCGCATGGTGTTCTTCACTAAGAGTAGGCGAGTTATCGCCAGCTTCATGAAATAATCCCTAATCCCTGCCTAAAGCAGCTCCAGTTGAACGTAAGGCCTGTCCAGCTGGCTTTTGAAAGCCTTGAGCCAAAGCCCTCTCCCAGGCCGGCCCCAAAAGACGTTGGGATGAATTGGGACCATTACAGAAGTAGTATAGTAGTTATCCATGAATTTTAAGCCTCTCTTTATACATATTGTTCATAGTTACCTCCACCACCAAAGGTGGGCAGAGGTTATGTTTTCACCTCTGTTTGTTTGTCTGTGACCAGGATATCTCAAAAAGTTATGCACGGATTCAGACGAACCTTGGTGGACAGGTTGGGTGTGCGACAACGAAGAGTTGATTTGATTATGGTGAAGATCCTGATATGAGAATTTTTAAATTTTAAAAGTCATTCTTCACCATTGAGTGATTGGGATAAAAATGATATATGACACGACATCACAAAAAGTTGTGGACGGATTCGGATGAAACGTGGTGGACAGGTTGGGTGTGTACAACAACAACAACAACAACAACAACAACAGGCATTTTAAAGGCCATTTTCCCTGCAAGAGCGGGGGTTAGCCCTGGGTGTGTGATAAGGAAAAATTGATTCGATTTTGGTGAAGATCTGGATCCGGATCCGGATATGAGAATTTTGTTTAATTAATAAGTGATTCTTCACCATTAAGAGATGGAGCCAACAATGACAGTGTGAATGAATGAATGAATGAATGATCGTTTTAAGGCCATTTTCCCCGTTATAGCAGGGGTTAGCCTTGCGGGCCCCATGACAATCATGGTTCCCTGTTCGAGGCAATGTTTTTATGGCCGGATGCCCTTCCTGGCGCCAACCCTTAGTCGCCTCTTACGATGCGCAGGGATACGGTGTACCTATTCTAAACCGGGGTACACAACAATGACATAGTGTGTAGCACGATATTTCCAAAAGTTGTGGATGAGTTGTGATAAAACTAAGTGGATTAGTTGGTTAGGCGAGAAGGACAAGCCGATTCGATACTGGTTCAAGTCCGGATCCGCATCCGGCCTATCAGTGAGATCCAAAACGTAAACTGTTCAGCTAGTATGGCAGATTGGTGCAGGAATTCATTTGGCACACAGTCAGAGTATGTCCTAAGAAAGATATTTGGCTATAGGGCCATCGCAGATTTGTCCTTTTTTGAAAAAATGGCCACCATTGTTGTCATAGGACAAATCTGCGATGGTCCTATAGCCAAATATCTTCCTTAGGACACACTCTAACTGTGTGCCAACTCTCGTGCTTGTATCATCAAAGGCACAATTCTCCCAAATATTTAACCTATCTGCCATACTAAAAATTGGGCGCCATTTTTATTGGACACATCTGTGATGACTCTAATAGTCAGAATATTTAACTGTGTACCAAATACCATGCTTGCATGATTCAAACAACAGTTTATACAAATTAATATACCATATACCATATACCATAATATACCATATAAATGGCGGCCATTTTAAAAATATTGTTGTCAGAGGACAAATATATGATAACCCTATAGTTAGGGGTCTTTAATTATGTGCCAAATGTCAAGCTTGTATGACCACAACAACAGTTTATACACAGTAATGTACCAAATATATGTAAAATAACAAGCAATGGATGCCATTTTGAAAAATGGCCACCATTGTTGTCATAGGACAAATCTGCGATGGTCCTATAGCCAAATATCTTCCTTAGGGCGTACTCTAACTGTGTGCCAACTCTCGTGCTTGTATCATCAAAGTCACAATTCTCCCAAATATTTCACCTATCTGCCGTACTCAGCCTGTCAGAGGTGTGCTCTCTACCGAGTGGCGTTGTAGTTTTTAAATATGATCGAAAGGAGTTTGGAGCTTGCGCGTCACAAAGAAGACATTGTGTATAACAGCCCCATCCGAGCAGATCGATTTGGAATTGAAGAGCAGCTTAAGTCGGGCCTTGTCCTGCGTGATGCTCTCATGGTTGGACGATGGTATGAAGTTGTTTTATTTCTGCTCTATTTACTCGGTTGCTGACCTGATTTCTACACACGGAGGGAGAGAGTGTGGTGTGTGTCACCATAGAAGGGCACGGAGCCCAATTTACTATTTGAAATTTCCAGTAATGGTTAACGTGGGTTGCTGCAGTGTGGCTCATTTAACTGTTATTAATTTCCTTTCACCGGACAGCTTCTTGGATTAAATGAAACGCCACACTGCATAATTATTGGTAACAGCCTTTGTGAGCTGCTTTCGTGAGGCTAATAATTCATCATTCAAGATTCCTGATATTGGCTGAGTATTGTGTCCGCTATCCAATCGGAATGCCACCTTCGCCGTGGGAGCAATTTCTTCCTTATTAAGATCATTGTTTCACATGTTCGCAGCACGAAGACGTATGAAGAAGGAACAAACTTGTACGCATATTGGCATCACGATCAGAGTGTGAGAGCAGCTCAGGTACACTTACAATGTGAGAGTCACAGATTCGAGGAAGCACGCGTGACTGTATTATATTATTTATTTATTTTATTCTGGTGCACCAGTCTGTGACTGGTGTGAAGCTCGGTAAATGTCGAGGAGGAATTCTTGAGAGTTCCGAAAGATTACACTCGTAAACCTGCAGTTCTGTTCCGTAAACACCTGCACGATGCATCAAACTCCGCGTCGCCATTTTAATTGTGGGCCAGGAGCCTTTGTCCTGCCAAGGAGCAGGTTAATATAATGACTAGCAACTGCCCATTTTGCCAGAGAGTGCAGCTTCAGGAGGGTCCTTCCCTCATCCGGTGGTCGTCGTTATTTAAAGAACCTGGGCTCTGGGCGAAAAGGCAGTGCACGTCTTGTATTCCCAACAGAAATGGCCAATTAATCTTCATCCTGTCGGCTGATTGCTCTGTTTGAGTTAGCAGAGTTCCTTTGGCGTAATTGAGTCATAAATCCAGCGGCGGTATCAGAACGAAGGGGCGCGACGCTTTTTCTTTTTATTATTCCCTCTGGGCTGCGGGCTGGCGTCTGTGATTAGGCGGCCGTTTCCCCTCGACCCCTGTGTGTTCCTCGTGTCTGTCTCGCTTCTTTCTAAGTGGTCCTTAATGGCCGAGTCACATCCAGGAAGGACTGACGCCCAATCACCTGAAGAAGGCCAAGCTGATGTTCTTCTACACCCGTTACCCCAGCTCCAACATGCTCAAGGTCTACTTCCCTGATGTCAAGGTGCGTGTCACAAACTTGAGCACACATTTTGTGGTTGTTGTGATATTTCTCCCATTTTGGTATCTCAGTTGAGACCCCCCAATGAACTGAGCAATGGAAACTTTTCACAGATGATCACAATTTTTTTTTCCTGACTTTTTAATACACTTCCGGGGTGGCTTTGTCGAGATGGATGGATTGATGCCCCTTGTTATCATGACCCAAAATTTATTTTAAATAACGGTATTTCCATCATGTGAATATATTCTTCCTGATTTTATTGCCATCCGACCTCACCTGTCTATATTGCCAACTTATCGATCGTGCCTTGTATTTCCCTTATTCCCCCAAAGTGAGTTTTACTTACGGTATCCCACACTCACACTAGTTGCTCTTCTTGTCGTAGTGGGGTTCCTTACAGGATTCCTCGCCTTCCCGTGGTGCTGATGTAGCACAGGCGTGATGGGCCGGACAGCCTCCTCCTGCGTCTACCTTCCTCGTGTAGTCCCTCAAGTATTCCGCACAAGCCAGACATGTTCTAACTTTTCACTATTTATTTTGCCTTCCATGTTGGCATTCACATTCTTCATTTCACCAGCACGTTTCACAGATTTTGATAATTCTTTGAACGATGAATATTTAAACGCCTAGAGTTTCCTCCATCCGAGATGCAAGGTGGAGAAAATAGCGAAAGGCACCTTATCCGCATTGGAATTAGAAAAGCCTCGGCAAATCCCATCATCGCTCAAAATGGGAATGATCGAGGTTGTTCAGGTGGTCCAGCGAGAGAACACAAACTGTGATTGGGCCTTGTTTTGTGTAATGACGATTAAGAAATCCTGAATCGGTCAGTGGGTTCCCCTACCCGTCATGCAGTTTACCATGCAAGCGATGCGGTGTTGTCAATATGAGCTTAAACTCTACATGGACGATTTACACTGCTCGCTGCGTCCCGTACAGTCGGAGCAATCCTAAGTATGACATTTACCAAGACTGCAATGCGTTTTCGTGATGAAAGCAGGAGGGAGGAAAGAGGGCATTGACTGGGTGGGATCAATAGCCTGAGTGGCGGAAATATCCGAGTTTCTTCCCAAAAGCTGACGTTGAGATTTGGACCCCGGTGGAGGCGGCGGGGTAGGTGGAAGGCAGAGTGGATCTGTGGGATTAAGATGTCATCGTAATTGTGCGCCGCGTCTTTTTGATGGAACTCATTGAATATGTGAGGATCTCGTTGGATGGGGACAGAAGGCACACAAAGGCAGTGGGTGTGGGGAGGGTCCCGGAGGGTTGAGGGAGGGGGGGTTAGGGATTGGTGGGGAGGGAGGGTGGGGATGAGGTAGCGGACTCCTGTTTTGTCTAACAAAGGCAAGGGAATTGAAAAGCTGTCTGCGGCAGCTCACATATTGTGAGCCCACGCGAGGCATTGTCGACTGAAGGGAAATTGTGCGCGAGCACACAAAACGACAATTGTGGGAGATGTCTTCGTGCGGTAAAGAAGGTGCACAGAGAGAAATTACCAAGGGATGGAGGAAGCTTGCAATTCAATGTCTCACATGATCATTGTATACCCGGGACTGGTGTGGATGCATTTCTTTGAACATCGGCTCTGATAACTCGCCTCCATAGCTTTAAGCGAGTCTCAATGAGACGAGTGGGCGAGCACTTCGATGCTGCTCATGTGCGGCTCTTCCTCTTCGGAACTTTTACATTCTGAAATCTGCAAAATAGAACCCTCACATGCATTATTGTTCGCTTTTGTGTTTCATCAACTGCAAGAATGCCTCTTCACTTCAAGCACACAAATCGTCTTTCCCCTCACCTCATCTGGAGTTCTTAATAGCAAGTGAGACGTTCCTGCCAAAGCCAGTTCTTTCCACAGCAGAGGCCTTTTTAATCATCTTTGTCCTTCATTCCACATTGGCTATGTGAGCTAATTTTCCCTTGAAGACTGTCCTTCGCTTGCTGTGTGACCACTAGGTGGGCCAGAGGTGAAATATGATCACTCCGACGAGGCTATTCGCGTTGAAAAGTTTGCCAAGACAGACGGGTGTGAATACGCGAGTGGAGCTAGCGATGATGAAAGCTATTTTCTTTTGATGCAACGTGAGGCAAAAAAACAAAGTGGAAAGACATTTCAATTAAATTTTGATTAAACGGCAACAGTTTTCACATTCGTCGAGTAGGCTTTAGATTTTTCTCCGATTTGGATGAGAGTGTTTCCTTCGTCTCTCAAATTGTTCATTGTGAAGGCATGCACCCTCTCTCTCGACTTCTCTCCACCCTCTCTCTCTCTCTCTCTCTCTCTCTCTTTCTCTCTCTACCTATCTCTACCCCTCCCTCTACTTCTCGCTACCCTCTCCCTCTACTTCTCACTACCCCTCCCTCTACTTCTCTCTACCCCTCCCTCTACTTCTCACTACCCTCTCCCTTTACTTCTCTCCACCCTCTCTCTCTACCTATCTCTACCCCTCCCTCTACTTCTCGCTACCCTCTCCCTTTACTTCTCTCCACCCTCTCTCTCTACCTATCTCTAGCCCTCCCGCTACTTCTCACTACCCTCTCCCGCTACTTTTCGCTACCCTCCCTCGCTACTTCTCTCTACCCCTCCCTCTCCTTCTCTCCACCCTCTCTCTGTCTCTACCTATCTCCACCCGTCCCTCTATTTCTCGCTACCCTCTCTCACTACCTATATCAACTTCTCCCTCTATTTCTCACTACCCTCTCTCTACCTATCTCAAACCCTCCCTCTACTTCCCGCTACCCTCTCTCACTACCTATCTCTACCCCTCCCTCTATTTCTCGCTACCCCCTCTCGCTACCTATCGCTACCACTCCCTCTATTTCTCTCTACCCTCTCTCTCACTACCTATCTCTACCACTCCCTCTACTTCTCGCTATCCTCTCTCTCCACCTATCTCAAACCCTCCCGCTACTTCCCACTACCCTCTCTCTCCCTACCTATCGCTACCTCTCTCTCTCTCTATACCTATCACTACCCTCCCTCTACTTTTCGCCACCCTCTCTTTCTACCTTTCTCTACCCCTCCCCCTACTTCTCGCTACCCTCTCTCCCTACCTATCTCCTATCTCTACCCCTCCCTATACTTCTCTCTACCCCTCCCTCTACTTCTCACTATCCCTCTCTCCATCCTCTACCCCCACCTCCTCTCTACCTCATTCTACCTCTACACCTCTGTCTACTCCTCTCACCCTCGCTCCTCTTTCTCTGTCTTTCCTTATCGTCCAACCCTCTCCATCTCTCTCTCCTTCTCTCCTTGTGTTAGGCATACTTTTTACCATCCTGTGAGAGGTAATAGAATCACCCTAATTGGCAGAATGTCTCCAAGCATCATTAAACAAATTGTAGTTTTGCCAAGCGCGATGTGCCCTCTTCCAACAGGAGCAATTGAAAAAGTTAAAATAATTATTTGATGTTTTCCTATTTGTGTGTCCTCACTGCAAAATGATACTTTGCTTGTGTGTCTATAGCACAAGTTTTGGTAAATGATACCGGAGCTTTAATGTGATGCACGATCATTTTGACAGACCAGACATGATTTTGTCACAACCATCGCACCTTGACCTGAATCACGTGACTTGTAACTCTTGCGCTTGAATTTTTTTTTGCTCATCACAGCTGTTTTTTTCAATGAAGTGCAGGAAAGCTTTTCTACATCTACTGAGCAACTTTTGTTGTTGTTGTTGTTGTTGTTGTTGTTGTTGTTGTTGCTGCGATATCTTAAAGTGCATGAGTTGACTTTCTTATTTTGTTCGTTGTTTTCAAAGGTTGCCTTTACTTTTTAGGAAACCTTTGTGATGATCGACATCGGAATGTCTTCGTTCTGCATGTTTTTGTGTCTGCGATTTGATGGGAATTGCGTTCTGCCCATTTCTCTTGCAGGAATTGAAGTTTCACTTTAATGCAGGAACTATTAACCTGTACATCACATGTTGTAGGTATTTTGAATTCTGTTTTAATAGTTTTCGGTAGTGGGGTAATTTTGGAAATGAACGGGTCTTTTGGAGGGAGGGCATGGTAAGATGTTCTGTTTCATGGTACAACTGGCAAAGCTGAACCTGGATACGTTCTGCTCCTGTCTTTTACAAACGAACGTACATGTGACCTCACTAACACCTCTCGGAATTCAAGTGGTGACACGCCCGAAAGTCGCTAAGCGCAGCTACATGACAAAGGGGCGGTCGCCGAGCACCGAGCTTCCATTCCTGCCTCGTTGACGCCCATCCCTCCCCACCCGACCCACAGTTCAACCGCTGCATCACGTCGCAGCTCATCAAGTGGTTCAGCAACTTCCGCGAGTTTTACTACATCCAGATGGAAAAGTTTGCCCGGCAAGTTCTGACAGATGGCACGACCAGCACGGACGACCTAGCGGTAACCCGGGACTCCGAGATCCTCCGCGTGATCAATATTCACTACAACAAGGCCAATGACTTTGAGGTACTCGCCGATCTGTTTTCCAAACTTTACTTTTCTTTTTCAATCTCATTCCTTACTGCACACTGGTCTAACTCATGGCATGAACATCTTGGCTCCCTCTACCTCTCTTTGTGCTTTTGTGTCAATATAATATATTAATCGGCTAATGTCACTGGGGGTACAAACGTTGATTTTCTTTGGTATGATCTACTCATTGTTGTTGTACAATTGAAGTTTGCACAATTCCCAGATGGTAATAGTCTTTATTCGTCGGACATTGTGCTCCTTGTACTAACCGGTACCCTGGTCAAATTCAAAATTCCCGCCTTTTTGGAAGTCTGCTTTGATAAGCCTGTCATGGAGAGGTGGATTGTCCATAATGCATTTTAAGGAAGCATTCACGAGATGTCTTGGGTGCCTGCCAGAGGGGTATGACGTCAAACAAACAACAACAACCTTCCTCTAATATATCATATTATATGAAGCAATAACAACCTTGTTTTAACCAGATACATACATATACACAGACATATACACATACGTACATACGGCCTTCCTGACCCCATATTTAAATAGTTCTGTAAATACGAGCAATTAAAACATTTCTATTCCAATCAGCAATTACTCTATTTATTTTCGCCCAGGTGTTCAATCAATCAATCGCCCAGGTGTTCAGCAGTTCACTTATTTCCAAGTGATTGGCAGTGAGTTATTCTCAAATTTTGTGGGATTTGTGATCAGAATGAGAAAGAATATCAGGAAAACATTTACTATATACATTTTAGCTTTGACTACAGAAACTTGTACTTGCAGAGTAGAGACTCTCTCTCTCTCTCTCTCTCTCTCTCTCTCCCTCTCTCCTCTCTCCTCTCTCCTCTCTCCTCTCTCCTCTCTCCCCCCGCCTCTCTCCTCTCTCCTCTCTCCTCTCTTCTCTCCCTTGTTCTCTCCAGCTCTCTACCTCACTCTCCATCTCTCCCTTCCTCTATCTCCATCTCTCTCTTCCTCTATCTCCATCTCCCTATTCCTCCATCTCCATCTCTGTCTTCCTCTATCTCCATCTCCATCTCTCTCTTCCCCTCTCTCCATCTCCATCTCTCCCTTCCTCTATCTCCATCTCCCTCTTCCTCTATCTCCATCTCCCTCTTCCTCTATCTCCATCTCCCTCTTCCTCTATCTCCATCTCTCTCTTCCCCTCTCTCCATCTTCCCCTCTCTCCTCTCCATCTCTCTCTCTCTCTTTCTCTCTCTCGTTCTCTCTTGTTCTCTCCATCTCCCTCTTCCTCTATCTCCATCTTCCTCTTCCTCTATATCTATCTCTCTTTCTCTGTCTCCATCTCCCTCTTCCTCTATCTCCATCTTCCTCTATATCTATCTCTATCTCTCTTTCTCTGTCTCCATCTCTCTCTTCCTCTATTTCTATCTCTCTTTCTCTGTCTCCATCTCCCTCTTCCTCTATCTCTATCTCTCTTTCTCTGTCTCCATCTCTCTCATCCTCTGTCTCCATCTCTCTCTCATTCTCTCCCTCTCTCTCCATGTGCCCCTCTCTCCTCTCCATCTCTCTCTTCCTCTCTCCATCTCTCTCTTCCTCTCTCCATCTGCCCCTCTCTCCTCTCAATCTCTCTCCCTGCCTTTCTCTCTCCCTTTCTCTCCACCTCTCTTGCTCTCTCTCTCTCAATCTCCCTCTCTCCCACACCCTCTCTCTCCAACCCCTCTCCCTCCCTCTCCATAACTCTGACTTCCTCTCCCATTTTCTCCCCATTTCTGTCCCTCCCACTCTTCCTCCATCTTTCTCACCCCTCTCCATCACCCTCTCTCATTCTCACCCCTCTCTCATTCTATCCAATCTCTCTCCCCTCTCTCTGTCTCCACCTCTCTCTCATTCTCTCCCCTCTCTTCCATCTGCCCCTCTCTCCACTCCATCTCTCTCTTCATCTCTCCATCTCTCTCATTCTCTCCCCCTCTCTCCTCTCAATCTCTCTCCCTGCCATTCTCTCTCCCATTCTCGCTACCTCTCTTGCTCTCTCTCAATCTCCCTCTTCCTCTATCTCCATCTCTCTTTCTCTGTCTCCATCTCTCTCTTCCCCTCTCTCCATCTACCCTTCTCTCCTCTCCATCTCTCTCCTCTCCATCTCTCTCATTCTCACCCCTCTCATTCTATCCCATCTCTCTCTCCCCCACTCCCTCTCCTATTCTCTCTCTCTCTCTCTCTCTCTCTCTCTCTCTCTCTCTCCCCCCCCCCCTCTCTCCTCCACTCACTCTCTGGCATGTTTTATTAGCCAACCAAATGGTACATTAAACGTGGTATGAGTAAAGGTTTCCATGAGGGGAATTTTGTTAAATTTCAATGCAGATCTTCCTTTCAAATCCGTGTCCTAATGCATTTTTACGGCATGTATTGTGGTTGCAAAATACGTGTTCTTGATACAAAATGCCTCAAAAGAGTTGTTGTTATTTAATGCAGTGCCAAGTGATCCAGTGATAAGCAGTCGAGATTTTCTTTCCCCTGAAATGCCATGGAAAAGCAGCAAAAAGGAACACTATCTCAACTAAAGGACCATTTTAATATTTTGGCTTCATTCCAAACTCCGCTTCTTCCGAAGGAATTATTAAATTATGATTCCGTGAGTAACGGCACTGACATTAACAATATGCTACCTTAGCGAAGGGTCGCTGGTTGATTTCTCTTCGTGGATGTAATTGCGGTGATGTCATTTGCGTTGATATCCGGACGCGATCACAATGTCCTCCGTATCGGGCCCGTTTATTTGGGGTCCGGATCGGGGCGCTTCCATCTTAACCGTGACACTCGAACCACGTGCTTCATCCCAGGAAAATGTACTTTTCATTCAGCAAGGCATAAAAAGGTTACAGTTGACTAAGCATTATGAAACACGCACAAAACATTAACATTTGAATATCAAGCTCCTTAATTACATCGCTGCTTCACCAGAGGGGATGAAGATTTCCATTTCTTGACATTATCCGACATTTCCAACAAAGAAAAAAAAGCGTATTTTTTCGGGGAGGGGTGAGGGGGGGCGAGTTTCCAAGAGGTCTACTAAATGTACTCGTGTGTAAGCGAAGGACCTTGAATTATTCAGAGATGTTTCTTTCAGGCTGATCACCAAAGACCTTTAAAGACAGCGGGGAAATCTTCAAAAGGCATTTCCTTTTTGTGGCAGTACTTTTGCCTTTTTGATTCAGGGAATCTGAAGGATTTTTTTTCCTCTCTCTCTCTCTCTCTCTCTCTCTCTCTCTCTCTCTCTCTCTCTCTCTCTCTTTATAACTTCATTTGAAGAAATGTTGCTTTATTGGTGGCTTGAAAGCGTTTTGCATTTTATGTCCTCTTCCATATACCGTGGTCTCCACTTACATATTTTATAGCAACGCAATCACCTCGGTTATTTACGTTTGTCTTTTCCGAGCAGAATGAGCCCAACCTTGAATTGCATCATCAGTTTTGCTCTTTATTTTTTCTATTCTCTCCGATCTTTCACATGTTTAAATTTTATTTCGCTTTCGAATAGGCAGAGACGGAGAGCCGATATGATTTTTAACGTGCTTAGGAACCGGTGAACGGCGGCCCTCGTTGTGACCTGCCCTCGTGCCATGGTCAATAATTACTCTGAGACGACATGCCAGTTTGCCGTATGGGTCAAGGGGACCCCGGCAGATGGATGGAATATCAAAAAGGCCCCTTCTGCCTGCCCCCTCTTTGCTGTCCGTCCTGTTGCCCTCTGCTCTGCCTGATGGAGCGTGCCTCCATCACAGACAGCCCCCTGCTGTCGTTTGAAAACCACCGTTTTTCTGCTGTGACCTACCCCAAAAGGCCCCCCTTAATTACTCATTCCTTAGATTGGGTCTCTTCAAAGGTACACCGGTGCACCAGGCCGCAGTGCCCACACCCCCCGCTGTGTGACGGAGAGTCGATCTTCTTATTCGTGTCAGAGCACCAACTGCTTCCTCAGGATAACGACCGTGCCTGCAGCCTGAAACACCTTAGCATGGATTCGGTTTTAACAATACATTTTATCTTTTTATTACATTTCATTACGCTGCACCCACCAATTTCGATGGACTCTAGACAGGGTTCTTAAACAAACCGTATGAACACAGCGGGTCACCGGAAAGGAGGTGCACGGTGATGAACTACATGTAAATTGCAGCCGTGTGACTACGGAGTTTGGATTTGTCTTTAATGCCGGCCTTTAATGACAGTGTGCCGTGCAACTGTTACACTTTGCCATATTACACCCACGTATCGGTTGGCCAAGACCCAAACTCAAAACGGCGGCATTAAAACTTAGAAGTGTGCTTTGTAGCACTTTTGAAAGAATTTCTTCAGTCAGAGGCTCTACCTAGCAATTTGAAGTGTCCGCTTGAAGGTCCAGACAATAGGCCCAGCATGAATAATAACAATGATTTTTGGTAATTTAAAGCATTTGCACCAAAAATTATGATTTTATATATATTTTCCTACAAAATACTGGTGAAGAAGGGGATACTTTTGGGACCTGTCCAGGGAGGCCAGGCCGTGTGTGCATGTGTGCGTTAAAATGGCTCTTTGAAAGCATCCAAGCAGAAAGAGCTTTCCCCTTTTGGCTTCTTTAGCTACTGATTGTGATTCGCATCTTCTGAGTGCATGGCCATCTGTCCTGGTAATGATGAGGCAGCTGTGGGTTATAATGCTGGTCTTGCAGGAAGGAGGAAGAGGAAGAGTGAGAGGGAAGTCAGTAGGTGAGGAGATAAGGTGGAAACTGTAAAGAAAAACTCCAAACAGTGTGTGTGTGTGTGTGTGTGTGTGTGTGTGTGTGTGTGTGTGTGTGTGTGTGTGTGTGTGTCGGGGTTTGGAGGGGGGAGGGGTGTTTGGGGGTGAGGGGACGGAAGGTTCTTTCGCTTACTTGCTTATCTGCCATTATTTTGCCTATTTTGTAAGACAGACAACCGATATGTCCAGGTGGTACCTTTTGAGCAATTCCATGATGCCAGGTTTTTAAAATAGTCATTTTCCGTTATGATTTTACTGTTCCGGATATAGAAAGGATGCTTTCACAGACATTGCGACTTATTATTGTCAAAATATTATATTGAATTAGAGGACACTACATTGATGTCATTGCTCAATATATGGGGCAACACGACCCAGATCAGTCGGCAGAGAACAAATGCATTGAGCAGGTCACATGGTGTCCATAAGACGCCTGTGAATAGTCCAGCTTCGGAAAACCTCAGGCCTGATGATTTGGCAGAAAAACGTTCCTTTTGCCACTTGGGTCTGCCTGGTGTCAACAGGAACTCAGCTGTAGTGAGGTTAAACTGCGAGCGAAAGACAGTGCAGCTAGTAGACAAGATTGCAGAACTTATCGCTGCTGCTCCATTTCTTGGAAACCTTTTGCACCTGCTCTCGTGGCTTGATCGCATGGCAACCCAGCTGCTCGGTCTGCCTTGGCAGGTGCTTCTGAACCACCTGCTTGTCTGCGGCTCGACTCCACCCCTTCCCACCTCCCCACCACCCGCCATCTTCCAGATCCATTCGACTTCACCAATTGGCTCACAAGTTTAACTTTCCCAAGCATCATGTCGAGGCTGTGCCCGCTTGCAGCATGAACAAAACTTACTAAGAAAGGTGAAAGGTTTAAGGAATCTAGAAATGTAGAGTTGGATGAGTGAAGATTCTGTTGGTATCAGAAGACCAGGAGAGAAAGTCGACGTTGAGCTGACCTTTTACCCCGGATCACACGACACGCTTTGCATCACACATTTGACACACGGCCCCTGGGGATGACTGCTTTCTTACCCTTCTGGGTGGGCACACGGCATGCTGTGCTTTCAAGGCAGAAAACGTCCCCGAGGGCATTACCCAACAAAGATGCATTGAAATCAAAAGCGTTCTAAGTAAACGGTCGAAACAGAAAAACACACACGCAATTTTACAGGTTTAAAAAGCAGAAAACCATGCAGAGGCCGCTGGTGGTGGATGTGAACCATTGCATGAGTAAGTAAAATGCCTTGACACTGAGTCTTGTCACAAGGGTAATGGGGATAGAAGCTAAGCCTTGGGGAAGATTGATGCCCTTGTGTTAGCAATGACAGGTAGAGGACTGTGCATGAAACGGAAGGGAAATCTGCAGCAAAAACGAGCAGGCTGTGGCCTTGTATTGTCCCATTGCAAAACAAAAGGAATGCTTGCATACGTGATGGCGCAACACGCCTCGGCTCTGATCAAAATGATGGTGACCATGATGCCGAGCAATGCCTCTGACCGTATGCGCATCGACATAGGAATGTGCGCCTGCGGCCTTCGAGGTTAGCCAAAGGTAAACTAGGTTCATCGGAGCTCGATCGATACCGCGATGAAATGCATCTTGATAACGCATAACATTTCTTTTCTGTCCAAAGAGCAAAGCATGCTTCGGTAGGCCTAAGATTGCGCAAAGAGGATTCGGCCTTGGCCTGAATTACTGTTGACTTACTTGTGGCCTGTTAGTCAAGGTTCCATGAAATAAAGTGTTTGATCAAGTGAGGTCAAAATCGTCCTGAATATTGGAGGGAGGTAAAAAAGAGAAGGTGATGGCTGCTCGGTCACACTTACGAAAACATCATCTTATGAGACGTGTGACATCACCTCGTTTGAGAAGGACCTGAGCCGCTGGATTATCCAATGAGAGCTCATTCGTTGTTGTGCCTCGAGTCGTGCCCATGATATGGACACCATCACCACACCCTATCAGAACACGTCTCTGCTTGTGGGATTCGTGGTTGCAACTGGAGATGTGGATTGGACCAAAGCAATGTTTGTGTTGGATTTCATGGCTTTTGGATCGAAAAACACCTGCTTTTACAGATGCCTCTTTAAATGAAAGAACACCCTGTTTCCTGAATTGCTTGTTCTTGAGAATGGTGTACCTGGGATATTCACCTGTCACCTTCTTTCCATCCATCTGTTTATCGCAGAGCTGTAACTATTTAATAGATCTCCCTGTATTTCCGAGCAATGAAAAAGACTTGGTGATCCGCTGCTTCTACTCAGCCAGCGTCAGTGCTGAGCACCAGGAGGGCAAAAATGTCATCAAGGACTCACGGTCCTCGTGCTTTAAACTCACGATGATTGTCAGGCAAGAAGAAGAAGAAAAAGAAGAAGAAGAAGCGGAATTAGAAGTAAAATACAAAATATTGTAGTTTCATGACATTTTCTCTTCTCCTTATGGAACTGCTTGGAAAGATCTCATTCCTGTGCCATTCAGCGTGTTCAACATTGTGGGATGTATTTGTGCCCGTGGTGAAAACACATTCGGTTAGAAACTTGCATGAGGGGCGATGCCTTCGTCGTTTCATTATAATCAGCAGATAAACTTTCTGTTCAGTAGTTGAAGACACATGCTTAGTAAATTGCCTTCAATCACCTTGACAGGTAGGAATTTTTATCGAACAAAAATCTTCTTGCCTTTTTAATGTCTTTGCAGCAGAAGGCATTGTGTTTTCGGGTTGTCTGTCCTGCTGTGCATCCGTCCGGCTGTGCGTCTGTCCTGCTGCGCATCCATCCGACTGTGCGTCCGTCCGGCTGTGCGTCCATCCGGCTGTGCGTCCGTCCTGCTGCGCATCCGTCCGGCTGCACGTCCGTCCGGCTGCGCATCCGTCCGGCTGCGCATCCGTCCTGCTGCGCATCCGTCCGGCTGCGCATCCGTCCGGCTGCGCATCCGTCCGGCTGCACATCCGTCCGGCTGTGCGTCCGTCCTGCTGCGCATCCGTCCGGCTGCACATCCGTCCGGCTTCGCATCCGTTCGGCTGCGCATCCGTCCGGCTGTGCGTCCGTCCGGCTGTGCGTTCGTCCGTGCGTACATAGCAGATTTTTGTTACTGCAATAATTTGCGTGAACCGCTGAATGGATTTTAACCAAACTTCTTTCTACAGACTTGGCATTTAATATGGAATATATATTTTTTCTTGACTTGGGTTTACTTTCTTAACTCATTATATAAATCTGGTGAGTTTCTTTTACACTTTGGTGATTTATTTGTTAAAAGAACCATGTCACTGATTGTCTGTCGCAGCAAGAAGTCAACAACAGGATTATATCACAGGTGGTGTGGCAAAATGTACGGACAGGTGCATTTGACGATTGGCTTCACAGTCGGGTATACAAGGGTTGTTGCGTTCTGTATTAGTGGAAAACAACTGCTGCACGTCTCCAAAAGTTATTGCCGCTTCCTCTGGAGATGGTCCGTCAACTCGACAATGCTGTTTGTCATGGAGTGGTGGCTTTACAAAATTCCGGCATGAAACAGCGTGCTATTGCTCGGAAGTATGGCATCACTCAAGATCAGGTGTCAAAGATCCTGAAACGAAATGCTCAGAGGGGTGTCCCTACTCCAATACCGAGGCCAGGACGTCCCCGCAGAACCACAAGGAGGGATGATCGCCAGCTGCACCGGTTAGTCCGCAATGGCCGTACCAAGTCAGCTAATCGGCTTAGGGCTGAGTGGCAGCAACTGACAAATGTGCCTGTATCCAGAAGGTTAGCCAACCAACGACTGGTTCAAGCAGGCTATCATGCCAGGCATCCCCTGAGAAAGCCATGCCTGACCAGACAACACCGCCAGCGCTGATTGCAGTGGGCCAGAGAGCACCGTCAATGGCAGCCAGGACACTGGAATCACGTGATCTTCAGTGACGAGTCTAGATTTCTGGTCTATCGTCAAGATGGCCGCATCCGAGTGCGCAGACAAGTGTATGAAGCCTACAACGAAGATTGTATCGTGCCAAGAGTCCAAGCTGGAGGTGGTGGGGTGACCGTTTGGGCTGCTTTTCATGCAGGGGGAAAAACTGACCTGGTTGTTCTGAATGGAAACCTGAACCAGTTCAAGTACAGGGCCATTCTGGAAGAAACATTGCGTCCATTTGCTCGTGCAGTCTTTCGTGGAAACTTTGTCTTCCAATATGACAATGCATGGCCTCATCTTGCTCGCATGATCCAACACTTTCTTGCTGACCATGATGTAGAGCATATGGAGTGGCCTGCCATGTCCCCGGATATGAATCCGATAGAGAACTTGTGGGCAGAATTAACGCGTCAAATCGACAACTTGGACCAGCAGCCTGCCTCTGTGCGTGAATTGCAGCAGACTATTGTCACTGCATGGCAAGCGATTCCTGTCCAAACCTTGGCAAATCTCGTGAACAGCATGCCTCAACGTGTACGTGCTCTCCTGAATGCTCGTGGGTGTTACACGAAGTACTGATCTGTAATTTTACTGTCCGTAATCCCAGTCATAATTTAACTGTTGTTTTTGTTTAAAAAAAAAAATTGGTTAATGTGCAAAATAAAGAAATACTTCTGGAAAACGTACAGAAGTTTAACACAGTACTGTCCGTGAATTGAGTTCGATATCAGTTTACATCACTTTCAAGGATCAATTTATTTGCTTCGAAATGTCAAATTTGGTTTTTGTTTCTTTTAAAGGTCACATTAACAAAATCTGGAATGATTTCAACATAATTCCAATGAACTTTTGGTTCTAAGTCATCTTGAAAAGTAAGTTCACCCCCACACAAAAAATATTCCATATTAAATGCCAAGTCTGTAGTATGCACCATGGCACAAAGATGAACCGATTACATTTTGGGTTTAAAAGGTCAGTTTTAAGGTCATGTGACCTGTAATTTAAAATCTTTGTTACCACAATAACTTGTAAACCACTGAAGGATTACAGCCAAACTTAACTCGTAATAAAACAAGTTAACCTATTTAATAAAATTAATTAATTCATCAATCAATTAATTTTAATTAACTAATTAATTAATTAATTTAATTATTTAAGATTTTTATTAAACAGACCATAACTCAAGTTTGAAGCATATCGTGCTCTCGCTCTTCTACTTATCTGTTTTCCCTTGCTCACACACACTCTCTCTTTCTCTTTCTCTCTCTCTCTCTTTTCTACTTATCTGTTTTCCCTTGCTCACACACTCTCTCTCTCTCTCTCTTTTCTACTTATCTGTTTTCCCTTGTTCACACACACACTCTCTCTCTCTCTCTCTTTTCTACTTATCTGTTTTCCCTTGCACACACACACACACACACACACACACACACACACACACACACACACACACACACACACACACACACACACACACACTCTCTCTCTCTCTCTTCTACTTATGTTTTCCCTTGCACACACACACACACACACACACACACACACACACACACACACACACACACACACACACACAAACACACACACACACACACACACACACACACACACACACACTCTCTCTCTTCTACGTATCTGTTTTCCCTTGCTCACACACTCTCTCTCTCTCTTCCACTTATCTGATTTCCCTTGCTCACACACTCTCTCTCTCTTCTACTTATCTGTTTTCCCTTGCTCACACTCACACACTCTCTCTCTCTCTCTCTTCTACTTATCTGTTTTCCGTTGCTCACACACACTCTCTCGCTCTTCTACTTATCTGTTTTCCCTTGCTCACACGCACTCTCTCTTTCGCTCTCTCTCTCTCTCTCTCTCTCTCTTTCTCTTTTTCTCTCTCTCTCTCTGTTTTTCTCTCTCGCTCTCGCTCTCACTCTCTCTCTCTCTCTCTCACTCTCTCTCTCTGTTTCTCTCTCTCTCACTCTCTCTCTCTGTTTCTCTCTCTCTTTCTCTCTCCCTCTTTCTCACTCTCTCTCTCTCAAATGCGACCTTTCGTTTTTCATGTGACCTTTAATTGAGGTCAAACATAACAGTGGGTTGACATCTAATGTGGGCGGAAGCATATTCATCGACGCATTCGTGTCGAATTCTATTTTGTACTTTTTGTAAAAACGATATCTTCCCTGCACAGACTTTGTCTGATCATATTAGACTTGCATATTGGCAGCGAAATGCTTTGCACGAAGAACATTCAAGACAATGGTTTTCTTGACTTGCCTTTTGTGGCTTGAGGCATTTTTCCTCCTTTGCTTGGGCAAACAGACAGCCATCATGGCTCCAGCTGTGGCTCTGAATTCGTGCGTACAGGCAAGGACATGTCTTGAGTTAACACACCAGCTTTATGGAACCTCGCCTTAAGTGAGTACAATGTAGCAGGAGTCAGAAGGTAAAGGTTGAAGTATCAACAAGAACGACGACTGTAAATATCAATTTACTTTTGCTCTTTTTTCTCAGGGTTCAGGTTGTGCATGTCAGGGTAACCTATCTTGCGGAAGAGAAGGGGGAAAGCATCGAGAATAAACCGCTGACGACAACGTCGCAGGTGGAAGAGTGACTCTCGGCGCAGCATTCGCACGCTAACATTTTATCGTTAGCGCTCGGCACGGCGCCATGCCTCCACAATGTCAAAACAGCTGCGCACAATTGGGCGAGACATGCCGGAGGAAAGTGTTTACGGCAAAGCGGAGCAAGAGGACAGCGAAATTGCTGACGCGGCCGGTGTAAAATTAGGTGGCGACAGGCTTTAATGAATTGCGCGATGGTGTGAGCATCGGCCATTAAAATAAGTTTCGTTTCGGGCTGACCAGGCCGCACCAAGTGACTAACGGCAGCAACATGGCAGCTTGGAGACGCACTCGCCTCCTTAGCAGAATGCCACCAGACCCCCGGGCCGCCTTCAATCTGTCCGCGGCAGCTTCAGATAGCCATCGCAGGCACCGGGACGCACCAAGGTCGTTCGCCGGCCGTAAGGCGCACGGCCCAGACTACGGCATATGTTTTGAGGAGACGACGGCCACGGTTAATGGTTAAGCTTTGCGTGCCTGTGTCCTCTGTTGAAACTGGGACAAGGGAAAGTCGATTAAAGGAGGGACGTTGGACAGAATAGCCCAGGCCTTTGCTGATGCGTACCTCCTTGTTTTCCTTGCTCTTGTCCCATCTTATGGAAATAGACTTGTGTTTTAATCCCAACCCTCACACTTTATCCCATTTATTTGTTTCTCAAGTTAAAACGTAGGAATGACTGTGTCAGCCGGTATGCCCGTCTCCATCATGGGAAACTCAACTTGGATTCCTTTGAGCCTACTTGTTTTCCTTCTGATGTCAATGTCTTGCTTTACTTGTACATTATAATCTTCAGTGTCATTATTATAATGTCCTTGGTCTTTAATGTAAGTCACATGATGTCGAAAGGTTTTCATTCGCTGTCTTGTAACGTATGTCCCGGTCACAGGCTGCTGTCAAATATCATTAAGCTAATTATTTTGAATCCTAACAGTGATAATAACAACATCAATAAGAGTCAATTACAGCCTGTCCCACATAAGAAATGAACCATTTATTTATGAAATAACTCGAACAAATATTAAAACATTTCAATTATGATAAAGGCATCGGGTCACATGACCAGAGCTTGCATTTATTTGCTTACTGTGAAGTCATTCAAAAAATTGTAAGTTCCTTCATCGTTTCCTTCATCTTCTTTGATAACTCTTTCGCACAGGTCAGCGGAAAGTCAGAAAACGCATTTTGTAGTATTTCCTCAGAAATGGAGGGAAATCGTTGTTTTGCTTGACTGAACAGGACATTGTCAAGAAAAGTTTAATCCTGTTTGATTCTCTCCAACGTGTCTTGAGCAAATGACAAACAAGCGGCTTGATTCTCCTCGGTGATCTCATGGAGAATGTGAAGCTTGGAATGATGCTGAATGAAGGACTAGTCTTGCTCGTGAAGGATAGTGTCAATCTTGTAATGATGCAGAATGAAGGACTCGTCTTGCTCGTGAAGGATAGTGTCAATCTTGTAATGATGCGGAATGAAGGACTCGTCTTGCTCGTGAAGGATAGTGTCAATCTTGTAATGATGCGGAATGAAAGACTAGTCTTGCTCGTGAAGGGTAGTGTCAATCTTGTAATGATGCGGAATGAAGGACTCGTCTTCCTCATGAAGGATAGTGTCAATCTTGTAATGATGCAGAATGAAGGACTCGTCTTGCTCGTGAAGGATAGTGTCAATCTTGTAATGATGCGGAATGAAGGACTCGTCTTGCTCGTGAAGGATAGTGTCAATCTTGTAATTATGCGGAATGAAAGACTAGTCTTGTTCGTGAAGGATAGTTTCAATCTTGTAATGATGCGGAATGAAGGACGAGTCTTGCTCGTGAAGGACAGTGTCAATCTTGTAAGGATGTGTAATGAAGGAATAGTCTAGTTTGTGAAGGATAGTGTCAATCTTGTAATGATGCGGAATGAAGGACTGGTCTTGCTCGTGAAGGATAGTGTCAATCCTGTAAGGATGCGGAATGAAGGAATAGTCTAGTTTGTGAAGGATAGTGTCAATCTTGTAATGATGCGGAATGAAGGACTAGTCTTGCTCGTGAAGGATAGTGTCAATCTTGTAATGATGTGGAATGAAGGACTAGTCTTGCTCGTGAAGGATAGTGTCAATCCTGTAAGGATGCGGAATGAAGGAATAGTCTAGTTTGTGAAGGATAGTGTCAATCTTGTAATGATGCGGAATGAAGGACTAGTCTTGCTCATGAAGGATAGTGTCAATCCTGTAAGGATGCGGAATTGAAGGACTAGTCTTGCTCGTGAAGGACAGTGTCAATCCTGTAAGGATGCGGAATGAAGGAATAGTCTAGTTCGTGAAGGATTGTGTCAATTCTGTAAGGATGTGGAATGAAGGACTTGTCTAGCTCGTGAAGGATTGTGTCAATCCTGTAAGGATGCGGAATGAAGGAATAGTCTAGCTCGTGAAGGATGGTGTCCATCTTGTAAGGATGCAGAATGAAGGAATAGTCTAGCTCGTGAAAGATTGTGTCAATCCTGTAAGGATGCGTAATGAAAGACAAGTCTAGCTCATGAAGGTTAGTGTCAATCGTGAAAGGATGTGGAATGAAGGACTAGTCTGGCTCGTGAAAGATAGTGTCAATCTTGTAAGGATGTGTAATGAAGGACTAGTCTTGCTCATGAAGGACAGTGCCAG
This sequence comes from Myxine glutinosa, assembly GCF_964187855.1. NCBI lineage: Eukaryota > Metazoa > Chordata > Myxini > Myxiniformes > Myxinidae > Myxine > Myxine glutinosa. The sequence continues at coordinate 12,907,193 of NC_136269.1, read as the reverse complement.
TCTTGTAAGGATGTGGAATGAAGGACTAGTCTCGCTCGTGAAGGATAGTGTCAATCTTGTAAGGATGTGGTATGAAAGACGTCTTCCTCATGAAGGATAGTGTCAATCTTGTAATGATGCGGAATGAAGGACTAGTCTTCCTCGTGAAAGATAGTGTCAATCTTCTAATGATGCGGAATGAAGGACTAGTCTTCCTCGTGAAGGACAGTGTCAATCTTGTAATGATGCGGAATGAAGGACGAGTCCTGCTCGTGAAGGATAGTGTCAATCTTGTAATGATGCGGAATGAAGGACGAGTCTTGCTCGTGAAGGATAGTGTCAATCTTGTAATGATGCAGAATGAAGAACGAGTCTTGCTCGTGAAGGATAGTTTCAATCTTGTTATGATGCGGAATGAAGGACTAGTCTATCTCGTGAAGGACAGTGTCAATCTTGAAAGGATGTGTAATGAAGGACTTGTCTAGCTCGTGAAGGATAGTGTCAATCTTGTAATGATGCGGAATGAAGGACGAGTCTTGCTTGTGAAGGATAGTTTCAATCTTGTAATGATGTGGAATGAAGGACTCGTCTAGCTCGTGAAGGATTGTGTCTATCCTGTAAGGATGCGGAATGAAGGACTAGTCTTGCTCGTGAAGGATAGTGTCAATCTTGTAATGATGTGGAATGAAGGACTAGTCTTGCTCATGAAGTACAGTGTCAATCTTGTAATGATGCGGAATGAAGGACTAGTCTTCCTCGTGAAGGATAGTGTCAATCTTGTAATGATGCGGAATGAAGGACAAGTCTTCCTCGTGAAGGATAGTGGCAATCTTGTAATGATGCGGAATGAAGGACTCGTCTTCCTCATGAAGGACAGTGTCAATCTTGTAATGATGCGGAATGAAGGACGAGTCTTGCTCGTGAAGGATAGTGTCAATCTTGTAATGACGCGGAATGAAGGACGAGTCTTGCTCGTGAAGGATAGTGTCAATCTTGTCATGATGCCGAATGAAGGACGAGTCTTGCTCGTGAAGGATAGTTTCAATCTTGTAATGATGCGGAATGAAGGAACAGTCTTGCTCGTGAAGGATAGTGTCAATCTTGCAATGATGCGAAATGAAGGACTAGTCCTGCTCGTGAAGGATAGTGTCAATCTTGTAATGATGCGGAATGAAGGACGAGTCTTGCTCGTGAAGGATAGTTTCAATCTTGTAATGATGCGGAATGAAGGACGAGTCTATCTCATGAAGGACAGTGTCAATCTTGTAAGGATGTGTAATGAAGGAATAGTCTCGTTCGTGAAGGATAGTGTCAATCTTGTAATGATGCGAAATGAAGGACTATTCTTGCTCGTGAAGGATAGTGTCAATCTTGTAATGATGCGGAATGAAGGACTAGTCTTGCTCATGAAGGATAGTGTCAATCCTGTAAGGATGCGGAATGAAGGATTAGTCTTGCTCGTGAAGGATCGTGTCAATCCTGTAAGGATGCGGAATGAAGGAATAGTCGAGTTCGTGAAGGATTGTGTCAATTCTGTGGGGATGCGGAATGAAAGATTGCCTAGCTCGTGTAGGATAGTGTCAATCTTGTAAGGATGTGGAATGAAGGACTAGTTTGGCTCGTGAAGGATAGTGTCAATCTTGTAAGGATGCAGAATGAATGGCGAGTCTCGCTCGTGAAGGATAGTGTCAATCTTGTAAGAATGCGGAATGAAGGAATAGTCTTGCTCGTGAAGGATGGTGTCAATCTTGTAAGGATGATAACAAGCTTGTAAGGCTGCGGAATGAAGGACTAGTCTCGCTCGTGAAGGATAGCGTCAACCTTGTAAGGATGTGGAATGAAGGACTAGTCTCGCTCGTGAAGGATTGTGTCAGTCTTGTAACGATGCGGAATGAATGACTAGTCTCGCTCGTGAAGGATAGTGTCAATCTTGTAAGGATTATAAGAAGCTTGTAAGGATGTGGAATGAAGGATTAGTCTTGCTCGTGAAGGATGGTGTCAATCTTGTAAGGATGATAACAAGCTTGTAAGGATGCGGAATGAAGGACTAGTCTTGCTTGTGAAGGATGGTGTCAATCTTGTAAGGATGATAAGAAGCTTGTAAGGATGCGGAATGAAGGACTAGTCTCGTTCGTGTAGGATAGTGTCATTCTTGTAAGGATGCCGAATGAAGGACTTGTCTCGCTCGTGAAGGATAGCATCAATCTTGTAAGGATGTGGAATGAAGGACTAGTCTCGCTCATGAAGGATAGTGTCAATCTTGTAAGGATGCGGAATGAATGACTAGTCTCGCTCGTGAAGGATAGTTTCAATCTTGCAAGGATTATAAGAAGCATGTGAGGATGCGGTATGAAGGACTAGTCTTGCTCGTGAAGGATGGTGTCAATCTTGTAAGGATTATAAGAAGCTTGTAAGGATGCGGAATGAAGGGCTAGTCTCGCTCGTGAAGGATAGCATCAATCTTGTAAGGATGTGGAATGAAGGACTAGTCTCGCTCGTGAAGGATTGTGTCAATCTTGTAACGATGCGGAATGAATGACTAGTCTCGCTCGTGAAGGATAGTGTCAATCTTGTAAGGATTATAAGAAGCTTGTAAGGATGTGGAATGAAGGACTAGTCTTGCTCATGAAGGATGGTGTCAATCTTGTAAGGATTATAAGAAGCTTGTAAGGATGTGGAATGAAGGACTAGTCTTGCTCGTGAAGGATGGTGTCGATCTTTTAAGGATTATAAGAAGCTTGTAAGGATGTGGAATGATGGGCTAGTCTCGCTCGTGAAGGATAGCGTCAATCTTGAAAGGATGTGGAATGAAGGACTAGTCTCGCTCGTGAAGGATTGTGTCAATCTTGTAAGGATGCGGAATGAATGACTAGTCTCGCTCGTGAAGGATAGTGTCAATCTTGTAAGGATGTGGAATGAATGACTAGTCTCGCTCGTGAAGGTTAGTGTCAATCTTGTAAGGATTATAAGAAGCTTGTAAGGATGCGGAATGAAGGACTCGTCTTGCTCGTGAAGGATGGTGTCAATCTTGTAAGGATTATAAGAAGCTTGTAAGGATGCGGAATGAAGGACTAGTCTCGCTCATGAAGGATTGTGTCAATCTTGTCAGGATGTGGAATGAAGGACTAGTCTCGCTCGTGAAGGATTGTGTCAATCTTGTAAGGATGTGGAATGAAGGACTAGTCTCGCTCGTGAAGGATAGTGTCAATCTTGTAAGGATGTGGAATGAAGGACTAGTCACGCTCGTGAAGGATAGCGTCAATCTTGTAAGGATGTGGAATGAAGGACTAGTCTCGCTCGTGAAGGATAGTGTCAATCTTGTAAGGATGCGGAATGAATGACTAGTCTCGCTCGTGAAGGATAGTGTCAATCTTGTAAGGATGCCGAATGAAGGAATAGTCTCGCTCGTGAAGGATCGTGTCAATCCGCCTCTTTTACTCTGATGGAGGGTTAACACCCAAAACGTCGGTTTCTCATCTCTTCCTCCGGTGGTTGGCGTAGCTCAACCAATGTTCTGTTGAATCCATCCATTGTTCTTGGAATCATGTAGTTTCGTTTCTTTCACAGTCCTGGAAAAATCTGCCTTTGCAAATATTCCCTTCTTCCTGACTATATGGAGATGTTCCAAAGGTTTCAGGGACTTCTACAACTTCCTCCCTGCTTTACACTGATTTCGCCCAAGGCTTACGTGGTGGAAATGACAAGCCGAATCCAGTGACATCGCGATGAACTTTGTAAATCCCTTTTATTCGGTGTGAACTCATTTCAAACGATGGTGCAATTTGAAAGTGCTGATTTGGATTGTAAGATGCCATGAATTCATCATGTATTCATGGAAAGAGAAAAACAAGCAAGAATGAGAAATACAAATAACATCAAACGTAAAGATCTGTCGTTGAAATCCACAAAGTTTTATTGAAATCAGTTTATTTGTGTGAAAATTGCTTCAATAATAAATTGGTGAGTTTTATCTGGGACACACAGTACTCTTGCCTTCATTATTCGTTCTTTGTGTGGAATTACACACTTCTGATGTAAGATTGTGAGAGACAGTTCCTAAAATAAACTGATGAGCATGTCTGACAACAATTGCAACAGCATTATGCTTTATGGAATTTGATTGATTTTCCTATCTCTAAATTTCATTTTGTTATCGTTCAAAAGGAAGATTTTTAATATGGAATTTATAGTCCTAAAATGATCCCTTGTGTGTGCAGGGAGGGATACACAAACACACACACCTACACACACACACACACACACACACACACACACACACACACACACACACACACTCACCTACCCGCATATACTCACGTACCTACACACACACGCCTACACAGACACACACACACACACACACACACACACACACACACACCGACATATATATTGTAACGAATTTGAGAAAGTGTAAAGAATGTGAGAATTATGGTTTTGTTGTGTGTAAATGGCACCCTCCGTAATGTAAAGAAAGGTCGAAGCTCGTCCTCTTAGTTAATTCCATAAACCTACACACAGGGCACCATATATCCTTTTAAATAGTTAGTCCCTTATTCTATGTAGGTTAAGGATGTGTTTCCCAATATTTTGACTCTTCATTGCACCGAATTAAATAAGAGTAGGTCCCTCCGACGCCCCATGGCATCTTCCAAGTGCCAGGTTTGCCAGGTTTGCTGCAATTGACTTCTTTAGCCACTTTGCTGCATTTTCATCTCCCGTCCACTTTGCTGCATTTGACTCCATTACGCACGAGGTAACCGCGAACAAGAAAGGCGGGTCTCCACCTCATCATAGAGGGGAGGAGTGAGTCGGCCCCGCTCATTCAACCCAGAACGAGGGGTTTGGCTTGAGAGGGCGGAGAGAGAACGATCGGGGAGGTTCGCAAAGGTTGAAGGGCGGGGCCTATATAACCCGCAGCGGGACGCTCCCCACGCCAGATGAGTTCTGAGTCCAAGAGATGCGCTGGAGATGAGCAGGTGTGACCAAGCCGCCGTGATACGTGCCGCGCTGCAGGAGAAACGGACCGAGGCAACGCAAGGAGCGCGCGAGGCAGCAGTACGGAGAAAGGAAGTTCGCCCGCGCAGTTTGGGGCTGCGGGAGTTCGCGCGACCGCGGCTCGGCTTCTTGACGGCGGTGCCTTCTGGCCCGACCGTGCCCAGTCCCCGCTGAACCTTCCTTGCCTCTCAAAGCCATCCATCTCCAAGCCATTCATTCCTGCCTGCATTCCCCGTGTAAGTGTGATCGTTCGTCTGTCTTTCACGTTGTCCTGGGGTATTAATTAAGCTTGAATAGGTAAGCTAATGATTTCACTGTGTCTCCTGCTCCTTCCATTTCCCTGTATATAACCTTGACTGCTCTTTTTGCTTTGGCTTGTGTAAATAATTAATAAATCCTGTTATTCCTCCGTACTTCTTCTTCTTCATTCTCGTTCGGTCGCTTTAGTGGTTTCAATATTGAGTGTACGTGGCGCGATTCGGCCAACGTTCAGGATCAGGTTTAGTGAAGGCTAATGACTCGAACTTCGGGTTGCTAAAAACCGCTCGGCAACGAGACTATCCAAACCGGGGTTCGAGCGGTGTTTGTTTCCCTTGTCGGCGGAGGGACGGATAAAGGTATTCGGGATAAACCCTGGACCCATAACCCTGATCCGTTCCATCCCGTGGGATAGCGTTACAAGTGCCAGGAGCGGAGACGGTCAGCTTAACAAGACAAGGGACGAACCACCCCTTGCTAAGAGGGAAGAGCCGTACTCCGTATCCGTAACAATATATATATATATATATATATATATGTATATATATATATATATATATATACACACATACACACACACATACACACACATACACACACACACACACACACACACACACACACACACATACACACACATACACACACACACACACACACACACACACACACACACACACTGACCCACACAGACACACACACACACACACACATACATATATACATACACACACACACACACACACTCACACACATACATACATACACACACACACATACACATACACACACACACACACATACACACACACACACACACACACACACACACACACACACACACACACACACACACACACATACATTCATACACACACACACACACGCTGACGGAGGTGGATATTTTAAGATCTGGTAGGTCTCCGTTCACAGGGGTGGTCTTAGTGATTCTGGGGCGCTGGGAAAAAGTCAAGGACTGTGCCCCCATATCCCTCTATTCCCACCCACCTCACTCTACACTCTGCATGAGCAAGAATAAAGTGTCCCATTTTCACAATGCACGTCCCTTCAATAATGCACTGCAGTTTGTGATTTGAATTTGCTCTATTCTCCAATATTCACCAAAACAACACGTAAATCTTAGAACTATCGCTATAAAAAAGGAAAATATTAATATTATAAATTGAATGAATGAATGTAATTAACCTGACATCACCGTGTGAGTGCATTGTATTGGTCTCGAAAAACAACCTACTCTGACTTTAACTCGGAAAAATGGCGTTAGTAAGGTAGAAATGTTTTTACCTGTTCGCCCGAACGTCACCGCTGCTGCTTCATTCTCGGTTTTACTTTTGAAGAAGTTAGTAACTTTTTGTAAACTTTCATGGAAATTATTCTCTGCTTTGTTTTTTTCGATTTCTGCCCCACTTGGATAATTTTGTTTCATTGCTTCTGGTAACTTTGGTAAGCCATAAAATAACGTCACCTTGGTTGATGACATGTGGGCATCATTAAAGAAAATACAACCTACAAATGTGAGTGAAATAACTCATTTGAAAAGGGAAGGTAGACATCTGGAACTAGAAGGTAGACATCAGATAAAACTGAAATACAGTAGATGAAACCGCTATCGGAATTCTCATCCTATACACTGGGTGATGTAATTGATGGATTCTTCACTAGATCATAGAGTAAATATATCACCACCCTCGGCTATCGGGGCCTTTCCAGCGTGGGGCGCTGGGCAATTGCCCAGGCTGCCCCATAAGTAGGACCGCCCCTGTCCGTTCATACTTTAAGACCTGGGAGGGCTCCGTTCCACCTTCTGAAACACCCATATGGGGATAGCAAACAACAACAACAACAACAACACACACAAACACACACACACACACAATGTTATATAAAAACCAGTGCATCCCGAGAATGTACCTGACGAGTTGAGAGGGAGGGGGTGGCCTGATGGAACTCAACCAGGTGCACAGAGCGACGAGTGTAGGACTAGCTGAGTATGTGAAATGCTCAACAGACTATCTGATGCAATTTGTAAACAAACATGAACACAACAAACCTGAAAAAGTATCCCCAACTCACCTTGAAATAATTTCCACAAACAGGTGCGAATAGAAGATGCCGCATAGGAAAATGAAACAGCAACCCCAACAATTGCAAAAAAGACAAAATAAATATATAAAAATAAATATCAAGAAATATACAACTGGGAGAATGACAAAAGAGCAGGAAAATACCAAAAAATAATTGGACAGAGTGGGGATAGACAAAGAAGGATCACTGGAATGGAGAAGAAGAGGTCAGCTCAACTGGGACGGCGAACGAATCATAATAAATGCCCAAGATCAAGGGCACTACACCAATGGATTAAAAAAGTTGGCCGGACTGAGCTAGACGGACAAGTGTAGATTCTGCAAGGCAGAAACGGGAAGTACGAGCCACCTGCTCTCAGGATGCAAAAAACTATTATCAAAACAACTTTACACACAACAACACAACAAAGTATGCAAAGTGATTCATTGTCATATCTGCAAAAATGTTAACATCCCAGTACCAGAAAACTCATGGAAACACGAACCAAGGGCAGTCGTTGAAAATGATGACGTCATGCTCACGTACGACCTGATGATTCCATCGAGCATGAACATAGAAAACAAAGTATTTCATCCGGACATTGTACTCAGGAACAAAAAGGAAGAGACAGCATTGATGATTGAGATATCAGTACCCAGCGATTTTGGCCTAAACAATGCAGAAATGAAGAGAATGACCAAATACCAGGACCTAAAAAATGAGGTCAAGAGATCTTGAAAGCAGAAGAACATCGAAATTGTACGAAAATTCGTGGCGGAAGAGGAATGTTCAAGAAGAACCTGACGGAGATTTAAAAACCATCGCCGGGAACATTACCACAAATGATCTACAACTGGAGGCAATCCGTGATTCGGTGACGATCCTGAAAAGAGCCATTGGAAGAAAACTTGAAAAAGTTGAACAGCTTGGTCCATGAACCGTGATCCCTTACAGTCTCTCTATTGTGGCAATCCCACTAAAATCAAAGTCTCTATCATGTGGCCATCCCACTAAAATCAAAGTCTCTCTAATGTGGCCATCCCACTAAATTCAAAGTCTCTCTATTGTGGCCATCCCACTAAATTCAAAGTCTCTCTAATGTGGCCATCCCACTAAATTCAAAGTCTCTCTATTGTGGCCATCCCACGAAATTCAAAGTCTCTCTATTGTGGCAATCCCACTAAAATCAAAGTCTCTCTAATGTGGCCATCCCACTAAAATCAAAGTCTCTCTAATGTGGCCATCCCACTAAATTCAAAGTCTCTCTATTGTGGCAATCCCACTAAAATCAAAGTCTCTATCATGTGGCCATCCCACTAAAATCAAAGTCTCTCTAATGTGGCCATCCCACTAAATTCAAAGTCTCTCTATTGTGGCCATCCCACTAAATTCAAAGTCTCTCTAATGTGGCCATCCCACTAAATTCAAAGTCTCTCTAATGTGGCCATCCCACGAAATTCAAAGTCTCTCTATTGTGGCAATCCCACTAAAATCAAAGTCTCTCTAATGTGGCCATCCCACTAAAATCAAAGTCTCTCTAATGTGGCCATCCCACTAAATTCAAAGTCTCTCTATTGTGGCAATCCCACTAAAATCAAAGTCTCTCTAATGTGGCCATCCCACTAAATTCAAAGTCTCTCTATTGTGGCAATCCCACTAAAATCAAAGTCTCTCTAATGTGGCCATCCCAATAAATTCAAAGTCTCTCTATTGTGGCAATCCCACTAAAATCAAAGTCTCTCTAATGTGGCCATCCCACTAAAATCAAAGTCTCTCTAATGTGGCCATCCCACTAAATTCAAAGTCTCTATTGTGGCAATCCAACTAAAATCAAAGTCTCTCTAATGTGGCCATCCCACTAAATTCAAAGTCTCTCTATTGTGGCAATCCCACTAAAATCAAAGTCTCTCTAATGTGGCCATCCCACTAAAATCAAAGTCTCTCTAATGTGGCCATCCCACTAAATTCAAAGTCTCTCTATTGTGGCAATCCCACTAAAATCAAAATCTTTCTATTGTGGCCATCCCACTAAATTCCAAAGTCTCTCTATTGTGGCCATCCTAATCAATTCAGAACCTCTCTATTGTGGCCATCCCACTAAAATCAAAGTCTATTGTGGCCATCCCACTAAATTCCAAAGTCTCTCTATTGTGGCCATCCTATTCAATTCAGAACCTCTCTATTGTGGCCATCCCATTAAATTCAGAACCTCTATTGTGGCCATCCCACTAAAATCAAAGTCTCTCTTTTGTGGCCATCCCATTAAATTAAAAGGCTATTGTGGCCATCCCATTAAATTCAAAGCCTCTCTATTGTGGCCATCACATTAAATTCAGAACCTCGCTATTGTGGCCATCCCATTAAATTCAAAGCGTCTCTATTGTGGCCATCCCATTAAATTCAGAACCTCTCTATTTAGCCCTCCCATTCAATTCAGAACCTCTCTATTGTGGCCATCCCATTAAATTAATAACCTCTATTGTGGCATCTCATTAAATTCAGAACCTCTGTCTTGTGGCCATCCCATTAAATTCAGAACCTCTCTATTGTAGCCATCCCATTCAAATGAGAACCTCTCTTTTGTGGCCATCCCATTAAATTAAAAGGCTATTGTGGCCATCCCATTAAATTCAGAACCTCTATATTGTGGCCATCCCATTAAATTCAAAGCCTCTCTATTGTGGCCACCACATTAAATTCAGAACCTTGCTATTGTGGCCATCCCATTAAATTCAAGCGTCTCTATTGTGGCCATCCTATTCAATTCAGAACCTCTCTATTGTGGCCATCCCATTAAATTCAGAACCTCTCTATTGCGGCCATCCCATTAAATTCAGAACCTCTCTGTTGTGGCCATCCCATTAAATTCAAAGTATCTCTATTGTGGCATCTCATTAAATTCAGAACCTCTGTATTTTGGCCATCCCATTAAATTCAGAACCTCTCTATTGTAGTCATCCCATTCAATTAAGAACCTCTCTTTTGTGGCCATCCAATTAAATTAAAAGACTATTGTGGCCATCCCATTAAATTCATAACCTCTCTATTGCGGCATCTCATTAAATTCAGAACCTCTCTATTGTGGCCTTCCAATTAAATTAAAAGACTATTGTGGCCATCCCATTAAATTCAGAACCTCTCTATTGTGGCCATCCCATTAAATTAATAACCTCTCTATTGTGGCATCTCATTAAATTCAGAACCTCTCTATTGTGGCCATCCAATTAAATTAAAAGACTATTGTGGCCATCTCATTGAATTCAGAACCTCTGTATTGTGGCCATTCCATTGAATTAGGGAACCTTTCGACTGCGGCCAACTATTAAATTCAGAACAACTCTGTTGTGGCTCACCGATAACAGAAAAACGGTTATTTGTTAAACAGCAAATGTTATACTGAAAATACTAAACATCAGGAAAGACCAACAGAAACAAGGATAACGCCTCCCAAAAAGGACTATCAGTCAAGCACCTCTCCTTCATTGGGTCCTCATTGACATTGTACCGTCACCGCTGCTACCTACAAAATCTCCTCTTTATTTTGACCGTCTAATCCTCTAATTTGTTGACAACTTTAGTTTTTATACTTCATAATGGCTCCACACGTGGCGTGTACAGATATGTACTTGTTCTTCCTCACCTTCCTACCTTCCCTTCTCCCCTGTCCCCTATTTTTAAAACACAGCTCTATGACTCACAGAATAGGTAGTACATGCGTCACATTCTGGACATGGAACATTAGAAGACATTCGTACACTTTTGCATGAATTGGAAGGACATTCAGAGACACAATTGACAAATCAACCCACGATATGGGATTTTAACCTGGACTTCGGGCATCAGGTATGCTGAGATGAATCCGCCAAACAGGGCGACCTAGTCCTCATCATCTCCTCTGACCTTCGTGGATATTGGGCTGCAGAATAAATGGATGGCCGCTAATCAGATGAGTGATGAGTTTGTATTGTTACAGACACGACTTTGATGTTAAGGTGGGCCGAGCGGAATGGCCGTCGTGTCCGCACAAATTACCCGATTGTACTCGAACGTCGACGAAGCCGCGCTACGCTGGCTCAATAGGAAAGAGAAGACACCCGGCTGGGTTATAATGACACAATACGACACCAGGGGTTCAGTTCTCAAGACCTCCGGAGGAGGTTATATTCGTGCGGAAGGTCAGATTACAGGGACGAGAGGTACATCATAGGAAGACAGGCACTTAGACACAACCTTATATTATTCCCGACAGACCACAGAGAAACAGGACAAAAACTGACTCACACGGGGATTGATGACAAGGAAAGCGGGTATTCGATGGCCAGCACAAGGTGCACCTTGTGCTCAGGGACAGGATGGCGCGGCCCAACAGATGCAGGAGGTCTCTCAGCGCTCGAGGTGGCGTCTTGTCGTCTCAAGCTGGGGGCGCATCTGACGTCACGTCCGGCAAGCGGCTGCGTATATCCGGCGGGGAGTGACACGCCCTCGGCTCGTTAGCTCCGCCCAGATGGAATCGGTCCGCCCTTCTTATTGGGTGCGGGGGGGGTTTACCAGGCTCCGCCCTTGACGAGGAGCTGACAGCCAGCCCCTTCGTGGTAACCCCGTGGGGCGCATGGATAATGGCGGCTAACCGAGCCGGAGGGAGGACGCACACTCCCCGCGCGCGCCGTTGTTGTAGTTGTTGTTGTAGCTGTAGTTGTTGTTGTTGTTGTTGTTTGGGGAAGAAGATGGGAGGAGGTATGGGAAGGTCCTAAACTCACTACTGGCGCCATATAATCACATTCTGGTGCAACGAAGAGTCATAATTAATGGAAACGAGGCCTTAACTGACATAGATTAAGAATAACTAGGAAGCTGTCCGAAAGTTGTCTACGTGTGGTGCGGTGGACCTGGGCACGACATTTAATGGGGGAATAAGGGGAAGGTCGGCTCTACTGATTGTTATTTACATGCAATGGGACTAGGGAATGGGGGACTGGGGAAAGTTGGGGAGTATTGGAGAAAATAGGGGAATATTTACAAGCGGATATGGAGGCCAAATTCCATATTCGCAACATTGCACCCTTCTCTACCCTCGGGGCGTCCCGACCCGATAAATTTTTACCTACTTTAGTGTGGCACGCAATGTAGTTCCCTCTACTATTAACTCTACCCTGAGTGCGACAGTTTTACAGATATTCACAAATGAGTAAATATGTCCCCCTGCGACGTTGCACCCTTCTCCTCACAGAAACACACCCACAGGATAACCGAATCCGGAAAGAATTCTCAAACTAAACATACAGCCGGTAGGGAGCATTATTTACAAGACTACGCTGCTATTTACACTACGATCCAGGACCTGTCTTTGGAGGAACACATGCAGATGTTATGCATAGAGAGAGCGCGCTTGCCAACATCGATACACCAACCCACGAGTGCTCTGTGGCCGACGGCCTTTAATAACGTGCAGAGCACCCTTCCCGAGCATCAAAAGCACCACCCCACCACCAATCGGTGCAGTCACCATTGTTCATTGGAATAAAAATAAATTCGACAACCCCTAACCCTGCAGGTGTCTCTTGCTCTTCTTGTGGTGCACTTGGTGTTAATTAACAGTGGTTCACCTTTATGGCATAGGTGCCACGTTGACCCATAGGTCCTTCCACGGGTGGTGCTTGGCCGCAAAAGAGCTGCGGTCCATTGTGGGTGGCCACAAACATTGCGGTCCATATGGTGTATCGATCCAGGCAGCCAACAGCGAAAGTGCAGGCCCACAACTGCGTAGCCAGCACCTCTCTCTCCTCTCTCTCTACCCCAAAGCCAGATCCTCGGAGGTGGGAGACAAAAGAAGCAGACAAGTGAGTAAGGTGGTAAGGGCGCAAAAGTGCACGCAATATAAGGTAATGCACACTGGGGGCACATGGGAACCAGGTGAGACAGGTACGTTCCTATCGTACGCCCCCCCCCCCACCAGGTAACCTACATGGCCCCTCCCTTACCCCTTACTGTATCCACAAAACACAACACTACCCATAAACATCTACTTTACAAATCAACAAACATCCCTACTGTCTTCCCCGTTCCTCCCATAAACCAAATTCGTCTTCTCTCCCTCCTAACCAATCAAATTTGCCATTTTCAACTCTCATCAAAATTTGCCATCTCCAACTCAACATCATAATTTGCCATCACCAATTCATCATCAGTCCCTCCTAGGGAGGGAGAGATGGAATCACCCCAATGTCTCATCCACGTCGTGATGCGTCTCACAAATCCCCAGCAATCTCATTTCCTGCACACAGAACAAAGAAAACACAGGTGTGGAGTCATCATCATCACCACAGGTAAGTGGCTGCGTATGGTGCGACAGGTTCATCAATCCTAACTATCTCCTAAATGACTTTAACAACTTTACACTACCCGGGGTCTTTCTCCGGCCAAACCATTGGCCCTCTTACGCTATGGGTTCTAAAAACCAATTCCCATTGGCCAAACTGTGGTGCTCTTCAATTTGGGGTCTCACTCCCCCGATTCATCTCCCGGTGCCCTCGTACAATTTCTGGGCTGCGACGTGTACCTCTCCCAGTGGGTCTACCCACCTGCACACCTCCACCACTGCAGTTGCCTCCGAGCTTACCTGCTCCTTACCCTAACCTAACTACCAGGGGAAGGCCCTCTGGCTCTCTCCCCACTCCGTGCCCTCTCTGGCACTGGGCTGCCCGATCCACACCTGGGATCCTCAGGCACCCACTCACAACTACCGGCTCCCAGAGCCCACCTGCGGCCTCACCTGGCCGACATCCTCACAGTGGTGGAGTGCCCAACCAACTACACACACTAACAGGCTACACGCCCAGCCATTTCCACAACACTAATGCACCCATTCACAACACCATTCTGCAACCGCACCACAAATGCCAATATCCAACCACAATTTACCTGCACCCTCTACCTAACACTTACACTACCCGCCCCGGGTGCTCGTGAAAGGGGTCCACTCTTCCCCCATCCACACCTTCGCACCATGCACACCACTCCGTACCACTCACTCCAACTCTCTCCACACACCTGTACCTGCACACCTGTGCTCTCACACTTGGTGCCACCTGCACCCTTCTCTCCCCAAGCGCATTCGCGCTGATCCACACACTCACGACTCATACACTGCTCCACACACCTGTCCAATTGCACACCTGTGCAATCACACCTGTTCCATCCTCACACACACGGCATCATCTCAGCTAACTACTCCCCTCTGAAACTTGCGCTTCCCAGTCGTCCCTTTAAACTATTGCGCTCCCACGTCATTATCATCCATACTAATCTACCTGCGTCCCCACTACAGGTATCAGTCACTAACTAAACTTAACGTCACCTAATGTCAATCTTCGCTAGATCCCTACACACCATATCCTAACCCACCCGGGCTAGTTTTCACTGCCATACACCCCATAATCTAGTGCTCCTTTGCCCCCCTATATGGGAAGGATGGTGGATTTGCCATCCCACCACATCGGGGGTCTCTCACTATAAATTTTGCACATCAAATTTCCACAAATTAAAAATTTGCCAATCACTGCCCATCATCTGCCAATCACTACTGCCAATCCCTTGCCAATCATCTAATTTTGTTTTTCTCTAATTTTGGGTCCAAAACACTAACCTCATCACCCAGTCGACTCACTAATACCTCTCGGTGCGCCAATTCCTGTCCAAAGCCCGGCTTCGTAAAGCCAAACAATGGATGCTGGTTGTTTTGTGCCAGCGGCTGGGTGCGTCCCGCATTCGGTGCAGGGAAGGAGGTTTACCCGGGCCGAGATCCCACGCACCATCTCGGCACGGAGCCATCCAATGCCCCGATCTCGACCTGCCGGCGCGTCTCAACAAAACGTGGTCGCCATGACGACCCTTCCTATCCAGCTGCCCGCTCCACCTAGTGGAGCACGGACGCGGCCGTTCAAAGCGAGGCCCGGCACGCACCGAGGGCCCGCTTCGGCTAAAAGTCGACCTAACCTCTAACCTGGTTACCGTCGATGCTTCACCTGCATGCTTACACCCCGCAGCCCGTTCCTTGCTCACACATCCAGCCGTGCCCATGCTCCTCGTACCTTTCCTTACACACCCAGGTACACCCATTCCACTCACAGCCTTGGTCACACACCTGACCACCGAACACTTTGGCACACATTCGTTGCTCGCACACCTCACCAATACACCGCTTCGCGCCCCCTCCTCTGTCACCTCCTCTGTGACAATCACAGGTGTGCTCTCATTCGCACACCCAACCACGTGCCTCACCACCAACTCCAGCGTGCATTCCCACTCACGCTCTACCATTCCAGGTGTGCATCCTTCCATCCCAGGTGTACATCCTCGCTCACCTGTCACAACTAACTCACGCTCCATGTCACTCTCACTACTTTCACCTCCACTCGTGACAACGCACTCACCCTTACTCTTGACAGCACACTCTTTCCCCATGCACCCGTCCGTCACACACCTTTCTCGCGCACACTCTCCCGTTACACCCTCTGTAACACTCACCACAGGTGGACACTCTTCCTTACTTCTGACAGCGCACTCTTTCCTCATGCACCTGTCCGTCACACACCTTTCTCGCGCACACTCCTGCGCACACTCTCCCGTCACACCCTCTGTAACACTCACCACAGGTGGACACTCTTCCTTACTTCTGACAGCGCACTCTTTCCTCACACACCTGTCCGTCACACACCCCAGAGTCGGACTTTCTTGCACACCTCCTTTTTCGCACACCAGACCTGTCGCACACTTCACCCACGGCCTCTCACGAACACCTGGGTCTATCTCGACCCCCAAGCCTCTTAAATCACCTGGCGCATCATACGCACGACCATATTGGTCACCACTTACACCGGGTCCTCTTCCTCTTCGCTTCTCCTCCATCACCTGCGAATCCCTCATCCGGTTAACGAGCACATCACGATCCAAACACAGACTTTGGACCAATTCTTTTATCTCCTCTTTTATCTCTTTGTTATCCCCTCTCCGTCGCTTCTTAATTTCGCTCACCCCTTCTTCCACTTCTTCTAATTTGTGCCTCACCTCTTTTATTCCCCGGTACGTCTCCTCAAGCTCGTCCTCCAAGGCTACCTTGACCGTTTCCATGTGCGTCCTCACCTGCCGGTCCTTCGTCTCCATTACCTCTACCACCTCGTCCAACCTCGTTGTCAGTCCCTCACGTATCATCTGACATTGCCTCTGTGTCGCTATCAAGTCGTTTTTAATTTCTTTTTGTGTCGCCTTTAAACCTCCTAATACCGCAGTGTTCCTTTGAACCTGCTCCACTAACTCCGTTTGTCCCACCGTCAGCTGCTCCACCTCCTGCGTCAGGTCCTCTATGCCCCCTTGCAATTTTACAGTCCCCTTTCTCACCTCCTTTTCCATGTGCTCCTCACAGTGCCTCACCTCCTCGCGCACTCCTCCGACCTCCTCACTCACTCCTCTTCTGATCTCCTCTCCCATCACTTGCATCTCCTGCCCAGATGCCACCCTCATCTGCTCCATTTCCTCCCTGTGAGCATCCAGTTTGGTTTCTACCCCCATTCTGACCCCCTCTATCTGCTGCTCCATTTGTTTAACTTCCCTTTCCGCTTGGTCCCTCATGTCCCTCAATTTGCCTTCCATACTGTTTTCTAACCCCTCTAACCCATTTTTCACTCCCTCTATTTGATTCTCTTGAGCGGCCATTCTGTTTTCTACCCCCGTTAACCCATTTTTCACTTCTTTTATCCCGTTGTCTAACCCCTCAAAATTATTGTCTAACTTCCCAATTTTCTTGTCTAACTCCTCAAAATTATTGTCTAACTTCCCAATTTTCTTGTCTAACTCCTCAAAATTATTGTCTAACTTCTCACCGGTACCCCTCATTTGGCCCTCCAATCGCTCACTCTGAGCATCCATCCGGTTTCCCAACCGCTCACCCAATCGCTCATTATTAGCCCTCGTTTCCTCCCTCATTTTCTCGCTATTCTGGGCCATAAGGGCCTTCATTTGTATGAAAAAAAGGCCCCAATCCATCGGGGGCGCTGCCACGGTCGCTGGCGCGGTGATCAGCGAGGCGCCATTTTGCGCGCCCGCTTCTTCGTGCGTGACGGCGCTATTTTGCGAACCTGCCGCCCTCACTGCTTCGCTCTCCTCCTGTCCCTCATTTTGGTCCTGGATCGACCCTACCTCACTCTCCCCTACCGGACCCCAGCCGTCTTGATCCGCCATAGCGCGACTTGCAAAATTCGAGTTTCGTAAAACAAAACAAATTTCGGCCGCTCCAAATTTTGACCAAATTTTTTTTTTTTTTCTCTATTCGTTTTTTTTTTTTCAAAATTTGGTCGGGCCTCGAATCTCACTCCCGACACCAATTGTTACAGACACGACTTTGATGTTAAGGTGGGCCGAGCGGAATGGCCGTCGTGTCCGCACAAATTACCCGATTGTACTCGAACGTCGACGAAGCCGCGCTACGCTGGCTCAATAGGAAAGAGAAGACACCCGGCTGGGTTATAATGACACAATACGACACCAGGGGTTCAGTTCTCAAGACCTCCGGAGGAGGTTATATTCGTGCGGAAGGTCAGATTACAGGGACGAGAGGTACATCATAGGAAGACAGGCACTTAGACACAACCTTATATTATTCCCGACAGACCACAGAGAAACAGGACAAAAACTGACTCACACGGGGATTGATGACAAGGAAAGCGGGTATTCGATGGCCAGCACAAGGTGCACCTTGTGCTCAGGGACAGGATGGCGCGGCCCAACAGATGCAGGAGGTCTCTCAGCGCTCGAGGTGGCGTCTTGTCGTCTCAAGCTGGGGGCGCATCTGACGTCACGTCCGGCAAGCGGCTGCGTATATCCGGCGGGGAGTGACACGCCCTCGGCTCGTTAGCTCCGCCCAGATGGAATCGGTCCGCCCTTCTTATTGGGTGCGGGGGGGGTTTACCAGGCTCCGCCCTTGACGAGGAGCTGACAGCCAGCCCCTTCGTGGTAACCCCGTGGGGCGCATGGATAATGGCGGCTAACCGAGCCGGAGGGAGGACGCACACTCCCCGCGCGCGCCGTTGTTGTAGTTGTTGTTGTAGCTGTAGTTGTTGTTGTTGTTGTTGTTTGGGGAAGAAGATGGGAGGAGGTATGGGAAGGTCCTAAACTCACTACTGGCGCCATATAATCACATTCTGGTGCAACGAAGAGTCATAATTAATGGAAACGAGGCCTTAACTGACATAGATTAAGAATAACTAGGAAGCTGTCCGAAAGTTGTCTACGTGTGGTGCGGTGGACCTGGGCACGACATTTAATGGGGGAATAAGGGGAAGGTCGGCTCTACTGATTGTTATTTACATGCAATGGGACTAGGGAATGGGGGACTGGGGAAAGTTGGGGAGTATTGGAGAAAATAGGGGAATATTTACAAGCGGATATGGAGGCCAAATTCCATATTCGCAACAGTATTTTACAATGTACATCATTCCAGACGAATTGTTTAGCTTAGATAGCTGATGCAATCCGGCTCAAACAAAATTGATATCAATCTCTTGCATATTCCTTTACCGAGATAATAGTTCAAAGCAATTGAGTATTAACTGTAAAATATTTACCTATCGTTTGACCAAAGTACTCAACAACCCACAGACGTTGAATTATAAAAGCTCCACACCTCTTTACAAATGTATATGATGTCATCCAAACAAAAAAAAATACACCTCTTTACAAATGAATATGATATCCAAAGAAAAAAAAAATACACCTCTTTACAAATGAATATGATGTCATTCAAATGTAAAAAATTACACCTCTTTACAAATGAATATGGTGTCATTCAAATGTAAAAAAAATTACACCTCTTTACAAATGAATATGATGTCATTCAAATGTAAAAAAATACACCTCTTTACAAATGAATATGTCATTCAAATGTAAAAAAAATTACACCTCTTTACAAATGAATATGATGTCATTCAAATGTAAAAAAATACACCTCTTTACAAATGAATATGTCATTCAAATGTAAAAAAAATTACACCTCTTTACAAATGAATATGATGTCATTCAAATGTAAAAAAATACACCTCTTTACAAATGAATATGATGTCATTCAAATGTAAAAAAATACACCTCTTTACAAATGAATATGATGTCATTCAAATGTAAAAAATTACACCTCTTTACAAATGAATATGATGTCATTCAAATGTAAAAAAATTACACCTCTTTACAAATGAATATGATGTCATTCAAATGTAAAGAATTACACCTCTTTACAAATGAATATGTCATTCAAATGTAAAAAATTACACCTCTTTACAAATGAATCTGATGCCATTCAAATGTAAAAAATTACACCTCTTTACAAATGAATATGATGTCATTCAAATGTAAAAAAAATTACATCTCTTTACAAATGAATATGATGTCATTCAAATGTAAAAAATTACACCTCTTTACAAATGAATATGTCATTCAAATGTAAAAAATTACACCTCTTTACAAATGAATCTGATGCTATTCAAATGTAAAAAATTACACCTCTTTACAAATGAATATGTCATTCAAATGTAAAAAATTACACCTATTTACAAATGAATATGATGTCATTCAAATGTAAAGAATTACACCTCTTTACAAATGTATATGATGTCATCCAAAGAAAAAAAAATACACCTCTTTACAAACTATGTCATCCAAAGAAAAAAAACAAATACACCTCTTTACAAATTAATATGTCATCCAAAGAAAAGAAAAAATACACCTCTTTACAAATGAATATGGTGTCATTCAAATGTAAAAAAATTACACCTCTTTACAAATGAATATGATGGCATTCAAATGTAAAGAATTACACCTCTTTACAAATGAATCTGATGCCATTCAAATGTAAAAAATTACACCTCTTTACAAATGAATATGATGTCATTCAAATGTAAAGAATTACACCTCTTTACAAATGAATCTGATGCCATTCAAATGTAAAATTTACACCTCTTTACAAATGAATATGGTGTCATTCAAATGTAAAGAATTACACCTCTTTACAAATGAATATGATGTCATTCAAATGTAAAAAAAATTACACCTCTTTACAAGTGAATATGTCATTGAAATGTAAAGAATTACACCTTTTTACAAATGAATATGATGTCATTCAAATGTAAAGAATTACACCTCTTTACAAATGAATATGAGTCATTCAAATGTAAAGAATTACACCTCTTTACAAATGAATATGAGTCATTCAAATGTAAAGAATTACACCTTTTTACAAATGAATATGTCATTCAAATGTAAAGAATTACACCTTTTTACAAATGAATATGTCATTCAAATGTAAAAAATTACATTTCTTTACAAATGAATATGTCATTCAAATGTAAAGAATTACACCTTTTTACAAATGAATATGTCATTCAAATGTAAAGAATTACACCTTTTTACAAATGAATATGTCATTCAAATGTAAAGAATTACACCTTTTTACAAATGAATATGGTGTCATTCAAATGTAAAGAATTACACCTCTTTACAAATGAATCTGATGCCATTCAAATGTAAAAAATTACACCTCTTTACAAATGAATATGATGTCATTCAAATGTAAAGAATTACACTTCTTTACAAATGAATATGTCATTCAAATGTAAAAAAAAATTACACCTCTTTACAAATGAATATGATGGCATTCAAATGTAAAGAATTACACCTCTTTACAAATGAATCTGATGCCATTCAAATGTAAAATTTACACCTCTTTACAAATGAATATGGTGTCATTCAAATGTAAAGAATTACACCTCTTTACAAATGAATATGATGTCATTCAAATGTAAAAAAAATTACACCTCTTTACAAGTGAATATGTCATTGAAATGTAAAGAATTACACCTTTTTACAAATGAATATGATGTCATTCAAATGTAAAGAATTACACCTCTTTACAAATGAATATGAGTCATTCAAATGTAAAGAATTACACCTCTTTACAAATGAATATGAGTCATTCAAATGTAAAGAATTACACCTTTTTACAAATGAATATGTCATTCAAATGTAAAGAATTACACCTTTTTACAAATGAATATGTCATTCAAATGTAAAAAATTACATTTCTTTACAAATGAATATGTCATTCAAATGTAAAGAATTACACCTTTTTACAAATGAATATGTCATTCAAATGTAAAGAATTACACCTTTTTACAAATGAATATGTCATTCAAATGTAAAGAATTACACCTTTTTACAAATGAATATGGTGTCATTCAAATGTAAAGAATTACACCTCTTTACAAATGAATCTGATGCCATTCAAATGTAAAAAATTACACCTCTTTACAAATGAATATGATGTCATTCAAATGTAAAGAATTACACTTCTTTACAAATGAATATGTCATTCAAATGTAAAAAATTACACCTCTTTACAAATGAATATGATGTCATTCAAATGTAAAGAACTACACCTCTTTACAAATAAATCTGATGCCATTCAAATGTAAAATTTACACCTCTTTACAAATGAATATGGTGTCATTCAAATGTAAAGAATTACACCTCTTTACAAATGAATATGATGTCATTCAAATGTAAAAAAAATTACACCTCTTTACAAGTGAATATGTCATTCAAATGTAAAGAATTACACCTTTTTACAAATGAATATGATGTCATTCAAATGTAAAGAATTACACCTCTTTACAAATGAATATGAGTCATTCAAATGTAAAGAATTACACCTCTTTACAAATGAATATGAGTCATTCAAATGTAAAGAATTACACCTTTTTACAAATGAATATGTCATTCAAATGTAAAAAATTACATTTCTTTACAAATGAATATGTCATTCAAATGTAAAGAATTACACCTTTTTACAAATGAATATGTCATTCAAATGTAAAGAATTACACCTTTTTACAAATGAATATGATGTCATTCAAATGTAAAGAATTACACCTTTTTACAAATGAATATGTCATTCAAATGTAAAAAATTACATTTCTTTACAAATGAATATGTCATTCAAATGTAAAAAATTACACCTCTTTACAAATGAATATGACATTCAAATGTAAAGAATTACACCTTTTTACAAATGAATATGTCATTCAAATGTAAAAACTTACACCTCTTTACAAATGAATATGTCATTCAAATGTAAAGAATTACACCTCTTTACAAATGAATATGAGTCATTCAAATGTAAAGAATTACACCTTTTTACAAATGAATATGTCATTCAAATGTAAAAAATTACATTTCTTTACAAATGAATATGTCATTCAAATGTAAAGAATTACACCTTTTTACAAATGAATATGGTGTCATTCAAATGTAAAGAATTACACCTTTTTACAAATGAATATGATGTCATTCAAATGTAAAGAATTACACCTTTTTACAAATGAATATGTCATTCAAATGTAAAAAATTACATTTCTTTACAAATGAATATGTCATTCAAATGTAAAAAATTACACCTCTTTACAAATGAATATGACATTCAAATGTAAAGAATTACACCGTTTTACAAATGAATATGTCATTCAAATGTAAAAACTTACACCTCTTTACAAATGAATATGTCATTCAAATGTAAAGAATTGCACCTCTTTACAAATGAATATGTCATTCAAATGTAAAAAATTACACCTTTTTACAAATGAATATGTCATTCAAATGTAAAGAATTACACCTCTTTACAAATGAATATGTCATTCAAATGTAAAGAATTACACCTCTTTACAAATGAATATGTCATTCAAATGTAAAGAATTACACCTCTTTACAAATGAATATGTCATTCAAATGTAAAGAATTACACCTTTTTACAAATGAATATGGTGTGCTGCTGTGCACACACGACTCGATTGCCAGAGAGGTAGGCCACAACGCGTTGGTACAACAAGAGTCTTTATTCAAAGCTCGCACTTCAGCACTGGGCGGGCTCGAGCTTAGAGGCCGCATATATGTCCCGAGGCCACGCCTAGTCCCCGGGCGTGGCCGATCAGTCGAAGGGCGGGGCATGTGCTTTCGTTCCCCGCCTGGACGCTCGCGCCACCCACTGGTGCGCGGAATTATTGCCCCTTGTGCCCGCCACACGCGCCCCCCCAGAATTCCCGCGCACCTGAAGGGTGAGTTTGCGGGTAAGCCGGATGACCCGGCCAAAACGCCCCCTGGCGATGGGTGCAGGGCTGGGGGGTAGCGGGACGGCGGGGCTGGGGGGTGCCGGGGGTCTGACCACCAGGGGGCGGCCTCGACGCGGAGGCAGAGCTGCTTGCGGGGGGTGGTCCGGATCGAGGTGGGCCGGCTTGAGGCGGTCCACCGAGATGCGATCTGGGGCACCGCCCGATGTCGATGGTGAAAAATTTGTCCCCGGTCTCCAGCACGTGGAAGGGCCCGTCGTACGAGGGCCGTAGCGGTGCCCGGTGGGCGTCGTGCCGGACGAAGACGTACTTCGCCGTGCGAAGCTCCGGGGCGACGTGGGAAGGCGGGCAACCGTGGTGTGCCATCGGCACCGGGGCGAACCTCCGGGCGGTCTCCTGAAGGGCGGAGCACTGTTGCGCCGCGGACCAAGGAGCTGTGGAGTCGGGGATAAATTCACCCGGTACCCACAGTGGTTGCCCGAAGACCAGCTCCGCCGAGGGCGCGCGCAGGTCGTCCTTGGGGGCCGTCCTGAGGCCCAGCAGTACCCAGGGGAGTCTGTCGACCTAGCCGCCGTCGCGGAGGCTGGCCCGGAGCGTGGCCTTCATTGAGCGATCAAAGCGCTCGCACAGGCCATTGGCCTGGGGGTGGTAGGGCGTGGTGCGGTGTAGTTTCAACCCTAGCCCTTGCGCCACCGCGGCCCAGAGCTCCGAGGTGAACTGGGGGCCGCGGTCGGACGAGATGTCCGAGGGGGCACCGAACCGGGCAACCCAAGTGGCGATGAAGGCTTGCGCCAAATCAGCCGCAGACGTCGCCGCCAATGGGACGGCCTCCGGCCACCGTGTGGTGCGGTCCACCATGGTGAGGAGGTGGGTGAACCCCCGCGAGGGGGGCAGAGGTCCCACCAAGTCGACGTGCACGTGGTCGAACCGACGCTCTGGAACCGCAAACGGGGCCAACGGGGCCTGGGTGTGGTGGTGGACCTTTGCGCGCTGGCATGCGGGGCACGTCCTGGCCCAGTCACGGATGTCCTTCTGGAGGCCATGCCAGATGAACTTCGCCGCGACGAGCTTCTGGGATGCCTTCGTGCCCGGGTGGGACAGGCCGTGGATGGCAGTGAAAACTGGGCGCCGCCAGCCAGCGGGCACGATGGGGCGAGGCCGGCCGAGGGAGACATCGCATAGGAGGGCCGCGGCGTCGAACGGCACCTCAGTGACGCGGAGGCCCGTGACGGCGGTCCGCAAGGACTGGACACCGGTGTCGGCGGTCTGGTCCTACGCCATCCGGGTATAGTCGACCCCGAGGTGGACCGCGTGGACGACGGACCGGGAAAGGCAATCCGCCACCGGGTTGTCTTTACTCGCCACGTGATGGATGTCCGTCGTGTACTCGGACACGGCAGAGACGTGACGCTGCTGCCGTGCCGACCATGGCTCGGCGACCTTGGCCATCGTGAACACAAGGGGCTTGTGGTCGACGAAAGGCATGAACGGGCGGCCCTCCAGCAGATGGCGGAAGTGTCGGACCGCCAGGTGGAGCCCGAGCAGCTCGCGGTCGAAGGTGCTATAGCGGCGTTCGTGCGGGCAAAGCTGCCGGCTAAAAAATGCCAGCGGTTGCCAAGCACCACGCACCCACTGCTCGTGCACCGCGCCCACCGCGTAGTCTGACGTGTCGGTGGTGAGGGCGATCGGTGCATCGGGCGCCGGGTGCGCCAGCATGGTGGCGTCGGCCAGGGCCAGCTTTGCGCCCGCAAACGCAGCGGCCATCGGGTCCGACCAGGCGATGTCACCTTTGCCCGGCTTTCCCCGGAGGGTCTCGTGCAAGGGGCGGAGGTGCTGGGCGACGTGGGGCACGAAGCGGTGGTAAAAATTTACCATGCCCACGAACTCCTGAAGCCCCTTGATCGTGCGAGGCCGCGGTAAATCCCTGACCGCCTCCACCTTGGCCGGTAAAGGGACGGCCCCGTGCCTGGTGATGCGGTGCCCCAAGAAGTCGATGGTGGCGATGCCGAAACAGCACTTGGCGGGTTGATGATTAGGCCATGCTGGCCCAGGCATTCGAAAAGCGTGCGGAGGTGGAGCAGGTGCTCCTCCCGGGACGCGCTCGCGACTAGGATGTCGTCCAGGTAGACAAAGAGGAAAGGTAAGTCACGCAAGACGCTGTCCATAATCCGTTGGAACGCCTGGGCCGCATTCTTCAACCCGAAAGGCATTCTCAGGAACTCGAAGAGGCCGAAAGGGGTGATGACGGCCGTCTCCGGGACATCGTCCGGTTGGACGGGGACCTGGTGGTAGCCCCGGATGAGGTCCACCTTGGAGAACACGGTCGTGTTTGCCAACCGGGCGGAAAAGTCCTGGATATGCGGGACCGGGTAGCGGTCGGGGATGGTGGCATCATTGAGCCGGCGGTAGTCCCTGTACGGCCGCCATCCTCCGCCGGGCTTCGGCACAATGTGCAGAGGAGAAGCCCAAGCGCTGTTGGAGCGCCGTACGATCCCCAGCCGCTCCAGCGTGGCGAACTCCGCTTTCGCCACGGCGAGCTTCGTGGGTTCGAGTCAGCGTGCCCGGGCATAGACCGGCGGCCCGACCGTGGGTATATGGTGCTCCACCCCGTGTTTAACGGCCACCGCTGAGAAGGTGGGCCACGTGAGGGCCGGGAAACTGGCGAGGAGGCGGGTAAAGTCGTCCGCTGCCGGAAGCATGCAAACTAAACTCGCCGGCACGGAACCTTCCAGCAAGCCGCTTGGCAAGCCGCTCAGTGAGCCGCTCAGCGAACAAGCGAGCGAGCTGAAGGTTTCGGCCTGGACGAGCCGTCTGCGCTTCACGTCGACCAACAGCCCATTCGCACATAGGAGGTCCGCACCGAGCAGTGCCATTGGCACGCTGGCGGTCACGAACGACCATTGAAAGCGCTGCCCTCCGAACCGCAGGGAGAGGCAACGCTTCCCGAATGTGCGGATGGGTGTACCGTTGGCGGCAAGCAAAGCGGGGCCCCGGCCCGCGGTTTGCCTGTCGGACGTGGAGGCGGGGAGGACGCTTACCTGCGCTCTTGTGTCGCAAAGAAAACGGCAGCCGGACAAGGTGTCCGTGATGAACAGGAGGCTGCCGGAATGGCCGACGCTCATGGCCGCAAGTGAGCGCCGGTCGTTTCCCGACCCGTCCAAAGAGCACGGCGGGCGACACGTTTTAGCCTGGCGGCCGAACCTGGCATGGTAGTAGCACCAGGTTTGCGGCGGTAACGGTGGTGGTGGCGGCGGCGGTAGTGGACGGGGCATAGCAGCGGCCACAAGGGAAACCGGGGGCGCTGGAGGCTCCGCACCGGGATCCACTACGGCAGCACCGTACATCGACCGTGTGTCGCAGGCCGTGAAATACTTGTCGGCCTCTACGGCCAGGGCGCGGGGTTCCTTTATTTTGGAACCGGCCAGCACGAGGCGTACCTGTGCAGGTAGCTGGCGTAGGAAAAGCGCCCGGAATAAGAAATCAGGGGCTGGTCTCCAAGCAGGGACAGCATGGAATCCATCCGGATGGATGGTCGTGTGTCGCCGAGGGCGGGAAGGTCCAGGAGGCGGTCGGCCCATTCAATCTCCGTGAGCCCGAACGTGGCGGTGAGGAGACGTTTGAGCGCCTCGTACTTGTTGTCGCCCGGCGGGCACCGAAGGATGGACACGACTCAGGCGGCAGTGCCGGGCCCGAGGGCGGCGACCACGTGGTAGTACCGGGTCTCGTCCGCCGTTATGCCTCGGAGTTGGAATTGAGCTTAGGCCTGCAAAAACCAAACATCGGCTTGCGCTTCCCAAAACTCCGGGAGTTTGACTGCGACGGCGTTGGTAGCCATGGCGCATTCGGTGGTCAGCAACGGCTGAACCAATCGGGGTCACCAGTGTGGTGCTGTGCACACAGGACTCGATTGCTAGAGAGGTAGGCCACAACACGTTGGTACAACAAGAGTCTTTATTCAAAGCTTGCACTGCAGCACTGGGCGGGCTCGAGCTTAGAGCCCGCATATATGTCCCGAGGCCACGCCTAGTCCCCGGCGTGGCCGATCGGTCGAAGGGCGGGGCATGTGCTTTCGTTCCCCGCCTGGACGCTCGCGCCACCCACTGGTGCACGGAATTATTGCCCCTTGTGCCCGCTACAATGGTGTCATTCAAATGTAAAGAATTACACCTCTTTACAAATGAATATGAGTCATTCAAATGTAAAGAAATACACCTTTTTACAAATGAATATGTCATTCAAATGTAAAGAATTACACCTCTTTACAAATGAATATGTCATTCTAATGTAAAAAATTACACCTCTTTACAAATGAATATGATGTCATTCAAATGTAAAAAATTACACCTCTTTACAAATGAATATGTCATTCAAATGTAAAGAATTACACCTTTTTACAAATGAATATGCCATTCAAATGTAAAAAATTACACCTCTTTACAAATGAATATGATCTCATTCAAATGTAAAAAATTACACCTCTTTACAAATGAATATGGTGTCATTCAAATGTAAAGAAATACACCTTTTTACAAATGAATATGTCATTCAAATGTAAAGAATTACACCTCTTTACAAATGAATATGTCATTCTAATGTAAAAAATTACACCTCTTTACAAATGAATATGATGTCATTCAAATGTAAAAAATTGCACCTCTTTACAAATGAATATGTCATTCAAATGTAAAGAATTACACCTTTTTACAAATTAATATGATGTCATTCAAATGTAAAGAATTACACCTCTTTACAAATGAATATGATGTGATTCAAATGTAAAGAATTACACCTCTTTACAAATGAATATGAGTCATTCAAATGTAAAGAATTACACCTCTTTACAAATGAATATGTCATTCAAATGTAAAAAATTACATCTCTTTACAAATGAATATGATCTCATTCAAATGTAAAAAATTACACCTCTTTACAAATGAATATGGTGTCATTCAAATGTAAAGAATTACACCTCTTTACAAATGAATATGTCATTCAAATGTAAAAAATTACACCTCTTTACAAATGAATATGATGTCATTCAAATGTAAAGAATTACACCTCTTTACAAATGAATATGTCATTCAAATGTAAAAAATTCCTCCTCTTTACAAATGAATATGTCATTCAAATTTAAAGAATTACACCTTTTTACAAATGAATATGTCATTCAAATGTAAAGAATTACACCTTTTTACAAATGAATATGTCATTCAAATGTAAAGAATTACACCTCTTTACAAATGAATCTGATGCCATTCAAATGTAAAAAATTACACCTCTTTACAAATGAATATGATGTCATTCAAATGTAAAGAATTACACTTCTTTACAAATGAATATGTCATTCAAATGTAAAAAATTACACCTCTTTACAAATGAATATGATGTCATTCAAATGTAAAGAACTACACCTCTTTACAAATAAATCTGATGCCATTCAAATGTAAAATTTACACCTCTTTACAAATGAATATGGTGTCATTCAAATGTAAAGAATTACACCTCTTTACAAATGAATATGATGTCATTCAAATGTAAAAAAAATTACACCTCTTTACAAGTGAATATGTCATTCAAATGTAAAGAATTACACCTTTTTACAAATGAATATGATGTCATTCAAATGTAAAGAATTACACCTCTTTACAAATGAATATGAGTCATTCAAATGTAAAGAATTACACCTCTTTACAAATGAATATGAGTCATTCAAATGTAAAGAATTACACCTTTTTACAAATGAATATGTCATTCAAATGTAAAAAATTACATTTCTTTACAAATGAATATGTCATTCAAATGTAAAGAATTACACCTTTTTACAAATGAATATGTCATTCAAATGTAAAGAATTACACCTTTTTACAAATGAATATGTCATTCAAATGTAAAGAATTACACCTTTTTACAAATGAATATGGTGTCATTCAAATGTAAAGAATTACACCTTTTTACAAATGAATATGATGTCATTCAAATGTAAAGAATTACACCTTTTTACAAATGAATATGTCATTCAAATGTAAAAAATTACATTTCTTTACAAATGAATATGTCATTCAAATGTAAAAAATTACACCTCTTTACAAATGAATATGACATTCAAATGTAAAGAATTACACCTTTTTACAAATGAATATGTCATTCAAATGTAAAAACTTACACCTCTTTACAAATGAATATGTCATTCAAATGTAAAGAATT
This sequence comes from Myxine glutinosa, assembly GCF_964187855.1. Classification (NCBI taxonomy): domain Eukaryota; kingdom Metazoa; phylum Chordata; class Myxini; order Myxiniformes; family Myxinidae; genus Myxine; species Myxine glutinosa. The sequence continues at coordinate 12,877,512 of NC_136269.1, read as the reverse complement.
GCACCTCTTTACAAATGAATATGTCATTCAAATGTAAAAAATTACACCTTTTTACAAATGAATATGTCATTCAAATGTAAAGAATTACACCTCTTTACAAATGAATATGTCATTCAAATGTAAAGAATTACACCTCTTTACAAATGAATATGTCATTCAAATGTAAAGAATTACACCTCTTTACAAATGAATATGTCATTCAAATGTAAAGAATTACACCTTTTTACAAATGAATATGGTGTGCTGCTGTGCACACACGACTCGATTGCCAGAGAGGTAGGCCACAACGCGTTGGTACAACAAGAGTCTTCATTCAAAGCTCGCACTTCAGCACTGGGCGGGCTCGAGCTTAGAGCCCGCATATATGTCCCGAGGCCACGCCTAGTCCCCGGGCGTGGCCGATCAGTCGAAGGGCGGGGCATGTGCTTTCGTTCCCCGCCTGGACGCTCGCGCCACCCACTGGTGCGCGGAATTATTGCCCCTTGTGCCCGCCACACGCGCCCCCCCAGAATTCCCGCGCACCTGAAGGGTGAGTTTGCGGGGAAGCCGGATGACCCGGCCAAAACGCCCCCTGGCGATGGGTGCAGGGCTGGGGGGTAGCGGGACGGCGGGGCTGGGGGGTGCCGGGGGTCTGACCGCCAGGGGGCGGCCTCGACGCGGAGGCAGAGCTGCTTGCGGGGGGTGGTCCGGATCGAGGTGGGCCAGCTTGAGGCGGTCCACCGAGATGCGATCTGGGGCACCGCCCGATGTCGATGGTGAAAAATTTGTCCACGGTCTCCAGCACGCGGAAGGGCCCGTCGTACGAGGGCCGTAGCGGTGCCCGGGGGGCGTCGTGCCGGACGAAGACGTACTTCGCCATGCGAAGCTCCGGGGCGACGTGGGAAGGCGGGCAACCGTGGTGTGCCATCGGCACCGGGGCGAACCTCCGGGCGGTCTCCTGAAGGGCGGAGCACTGTTGCGCCGCGGACCAAGGAGCTGTGGAGTCGGGGATAAATTCACCCGGTACCCACAGTGGTTGCCCGAAGACCAGCTCCGCCGAGGGCGCGCGCGGGTCGTCCTTGGGGGCCGTCCTGAGGCCCAGCAGGACCCAGGGGAGTCTGTCGACCTAGCCGCCGTCGCGGAGGCTGGCCCGGAGCGTGGCCTTCATTGAGCGATGAAAGCGCTCGCACAGGCCATTGGCCTGGGGGTGGTAGGGCGTGGTGCGGTGTAGTTTCAACCCTAGCCCTTGCGCCACCGCGGCCCAGAGCTCCGAGGTGAACTGGGGGCCGCGGTCGGACGAGATGTCCGAGGGGGCACCGAACCGGGCAACCCAAGTGGCGATGAAGGCTTGCGCCAAATCAGCCGCAGACGTCGCCGCCAATGGGACGGCCTCCGGCCACCGTGTGGTGCGGTCCACCATCGTGAGGAGGTGGGTGAACCCCCGCGAGGGGGGCAGAGGTCCCACCAAGTCGACGTGCACGTGGTCGAACCGACGCTCTGGAACCGCAAACGGGGCCAACGGGGCCTGGGTGTGGTGGTGGACCTTTGCGCGCTGGCATGCGGGGCACGTCCTGGCCCAGTCGCGGATGTCCTTCTGGAGGCCATGCCAGACGAACTTCGCCGCGACGAGCTTCTGGGATGCCTTCGTGCCCGGGTGGGACAGGCCGTGGATGGCGGCGAAAACTGGGCGCCGCCAGCCAGCGGGCACGATGGGGCGAGGCCGGCCGAGGGAGACATCGCATAGGAGGGCCGCGGCGTCGAACGGCACCTCAGTGACGCGGAGGCCCGTGACGGCGGTCCGCAAGGACTGGACACCGGTGTCGGCGGTCTGGTCCTACGCCATCCGGGTATAGTCGACCCCGAGGTGGACCGCGTGGACGACGGACCGGGAAAGGCAATCCACCACCGGGTTGTCTTTACTCGCCACGTGACGGATGTCCGTCGTGTACTCGGACACGGCAGAGACGTGACGCTGCTGCCGTGCCGACCATGGCTCGGCGACCTTGGCCATCGTGAACACAAGGGGCTTGTGGTCGACGAAAGGCATGAACGGGCGGCCCTCCAGCAGATGGCGGAAGTGTCGGACCGCCAGGTGGAGCCCGAGCAGCTCGCGGTCGAAGGTGCTATAGCGGCGTTCGTGCGGGCAAAGCTGCCGGCTAAAAAACGCCAGCGGTTGCCAAGCACCACGCACCCACTGCTCGTGCACCGCGCCCACCGCGTAGTCTGACGTGTCGGTGGTGAGGGCGATCGGTGCATCGGGCGCCGGGTGCGCCAGCATGGTGGCGTCGGCCAGGGCCAGCTTTGCGCCCGCAAACGCAGCGGCCATCGGGTCCGACCAGGCGATGTCACCTTTGCCCGGCTTTCCCCGGAGGGTCTCGTGCAAGGGGCGGAGGTGCTGGGCGACGTGGGGCACGAAGCGGTGGTAAAAATTTACCATGCCCACGAACTCCTGAAGCCCTTTGATCGTGCGAGGCCGCGGTAAATCCCTGACCGCCTCCACCTTGGCCGGTAAAGGGACGGCCCCGTGCCTGGTGATGCGGTGCCCCAAGAAGTCGATGGTGGCGATGCCGAAACAGCACTTGGCGGGTTGATGATTAGGCCATGCTGGCCCAGGCATTCGAAAAGCGTGCGGAGGTGGAGCAGGTGCTCCTCCCGGGACGCGCTCGTGACTAGGATGTCGTCCAGGTAGACAAAGAGGAAAGGTAAGTCGCGCAAGACGCTGTCCATAAGCCGTTGGAACGCCTGGGCCGCATTCTTCAACCCGAAAGGCATTCTCAGGAACTCGAAGAGGCCGAAAGGGGTGATGACGGCCGTCTCCGGGACATCGTCCGGTTGGACGGGGACCTGGTGGTAGCCCCGGATGAGGTCCACCTTGGAGAACACGGTCGTGTTTGCCAACCGGGCGGAAAAGTCCTGGATATGCGGGACCGGGTAGCGGTCGGGGATGGTGGCATCATTGAGCCGGCGGTAGTCCCTGTACGGCCGCCATCCTCCGCCGGGCTTCGGCACAATGTGCAGAGGAGAAGCCCAAGCGCTGTTGGAGCGCCGTACGATCCCCAGCCGCTCCAGCATGGCGAACTCCGCTTTCGCCACGGCGAGGTTCGTGGGTTCGAGTCAGCGTGCCCGGGCATAGACCGGCGGCCCGACTGTGGGTATATGGTGCTCCACCCCGTGTTTAACGGCCACCGCTGAGAAGGTGGGCCACGTGAGGGCCGGGAAACTGGCGAGGAGGCGGGTAAAGTCGTCCGCTGCCGGAAGCATGCAAACTAAACTCGCCGGCACGGAACCTTCCAGCAAGCCGCTTGGCAAGCCGCTCAGTGAGCCGCTCAGCGAACAAGCGAGCGAGCTGAAGGTTTCGGCCTGGACGAGCCGTCTGCGCTTCACGTCGACCAACAGCCCATTCGCACATAGGAGGTCCGCACCGAGCAGTGCCATTGGCACGCTGGCGGTCACGAACGACCATTGAAAGCGCTGCCCTCCGAACCGCAGGGAGAGGCAACGCTTCCCGAATGTGCGGATGGGTGTACCGTTGGCGGCAAGCAAAGCGGGGCCCCGGCCCGCGGTTTGCCTGTCGGACGTGGAGGCGGGGAGGACGCTTACCTGCGCTCTTGTGTCGCAAAGAAAACGGCAGCCGGACAAGGTGTCCGTGATGAACAGGAGGCTGCCGGAATGGCCGACGCTCATGGCCGCAAGTGAGCGCCGGTCGTTTCCCGACCCGTCCAAAGAGCACGGCGGGCGACACGTTTTAGCCTGGCGGCCGAACCTGGCATGGTAGTAGCACCAGGTTTGCGGCGGTAACGGTGGTGGTGGCGGCGGCGGTAGTGGACGGGGCATAGCAGCGGCCACAAGGGAAACCGGGGGCGCTGGAGGCTCCGCACCGGGATCCACTACGGCAGCACCGTACATCGACCGTGTGTCGCAGGCCGTGAAATACTTGTCGGCCTCTACGGCCAGGGCGCGGGGTTCCTTTATTTTGGAACCGGCCAGCACGAGGCGTACCTGTGCAGGTAGCTGGCGTAGGAAAAGCGCCCGGAATAAGAAATCAGGGGCTGGTCTCCAAGCAGGGACAGCATGGAATCCATCCGGATGGATGGTCGTGTGTCGCCGAGGGCGGGAAGGTCCAGGAGGCGGTCGGCCCATTCAATCTCCGTGAGCCCGAACGTGGCGGTGAGGAGACGTTTGAGCGCCTCGTACTTGTTGTCGCCCGGCGGGCACCGAAGGATGGACACGACTCAGGCGGCAGTGCCGGGCCCGAGGGCGGCGACCACGTGGTAGTACCGGGTCTCGTCCGCCGTTATGCCTCGGAGTTGGAATTGAGCTTAGGCCTGCAAAAACCAAACATCGGCTTGCGCTTCCCAAAACTCCGGGAGTTTGACTGCGACGGTGTTGGTAGCCATGGCGCATTCGGTGGTCAGCAACGGCTGAACCAATCGGGGTCACCAGTGTGGTGCTGTGCACACAGGACTCGATTGCTAGAGAGGTAGGCCACAACACGTTGGTACAACAAGAGTCTTTATTCAAAGCTTGCACTGCAGCACTGGGCGGGCTCGAGCTTAGAGCCCGCATATATGTCCCGAGGCCACGCCTAGTCCCCGGCGTGGCCGATCGGTCGAAGGGCGGGGCATGTGCTTTCGTTTCCCCGCCTGGACGCTCGCGCCACCCACTGGTGCACGGAATTATTGCCCCTTGTGCCCGCTACAATGGTGTCATTCAAATGTAAAGAATTACACCTCTTTACAAATGAATATGAGTCATTCAAATGTAAAGAAATACACCTTTTTACAAATGAATATGTCATTCAAATGTAAAGAATTACACCTCTTTACAAATGAATATGTCATTCTAATGTAAAAAATTACACCTCTTTACAAATGAATATGATGTCATTCAAATGTAAAAAATTACACCTCTTTACAAATGAATATGTCATTCAAATGTAAAGAATTACACCTTTTTCAAATTAATATGATGTCATTCAAATGTAAAGAATTACACCTCTTTACAAATGAATATGATGTGATTCAAATGTAAAGAATTACACCTCTTTACAAATGAATATGAGTCATTCAAATGTAAAGAATTACACCTCTTTACAAATGAATATGCCATTCAAATGTAAAAAATTACACCTCTTTACAAATGAATATGATCTCATTCAAATGTAAAAAATTACACCTCTTTACAAATGAATATGGTGTCATTCAAATGTAAAGAAATACACCTTTTTACAAATGAATATGTCATTCAAATGTAAAGAATTACACCTCTTTACAAATGAATATGTCATTCTAATGTAAAAAATTACACCTCTTTACAAATGAATATGATGTCATTCAAATGTAAAAAATTGCACCTCTTTACAAATGAATATGTCATTCAAATGTAAAGAATTACACCTTTTTACAAATTAATATGATGTCATTCAAATGTAAAGAATTACACCTCTTTACAAATGAATATGATGTGATTCAAATGTAAAGAATTACACCTCTTTACAAATGAATATGAGTCATTCAAATGTAAAGAATTACACCTCTTTACAAATGAATATGTCATTCAAAGTAAAAAATTACATCTCTTTACAAATGAATATGATCTCATTCAAATGTAAAAAATTACACCTCTTTACAAATGAATATGGTGTCATTCAAATGTAAAGAATTACACCTCTTTACAAATGAATATGTCATTCAAATGTAAAAAATTACACCTCTTTACAAATGAATATGATGTCATTCAAATGTAAAGAATTACACCTCTTTACAAATGAATATGTCATTCAAATGTAAAAAATTACTCCTCTTTACAAATGAATATGTCATTCAAATTTAAAGAATTACACCTTTTTACAAATGAATATGTCATTCAAATGTAAAGAATTACACCTTTTTACAAATGAATATGTCATTCAAATGTAAAGAATTACACCTTTTTACAAATGAATATGTCATTCAAATGTAAAGAATTACACCTTTTTACAAATGAATATGTCATTCAAATGTAAAGAATTACACCTTTTTACAAATGAATATGTCATTCAAATGTAAAGAATTACACCTTTTTACAAATGAATATGTCATTCAAATGTAAAAAATTACACCTCTTTACAAATGAATATGTCATTCAAATGTAAAGAATTACACCTTTTTACAAATGAATATGTCATTCAAATGTAAAAAATTACACCTCTTTACAAATGAATATGTCATTCAAATGTAAAGAATTACACCTCTTTACAAATGAATATGATGTCATTCAAATGTAAAGAATTACACCTCTTTACAAATGAATATGTCATTCAAATGTAAAGAATTACACCTCTTTACAAATGAATATGTCATTCAAATATAAAGAATTACACCTTTTTACAAATGAATATGTCATTCAAATGTAAAGAATTACACCTTTTTACAAATGAATACGTCATTCAAATGTAAAAAATTACACCTCTTTACAAATGAATATGATGTCATTCAAATGTAAAGAATTACACCTCTTTACAAATGAATATGTCATTCAAATGTAAAAAATTACACCTCTTTACAAATGAATATGTCATTCAAATTGAAAGAATTACACCTTTTTACAAATGAATATGTCATTCAAATGTAAAGAATTACACCTTTTTACAAATGAATATGTCATTCAAATGTAAAGAATTACACCTTTTTACAAATGAATATGTCATTCAAATGTAAAGAATTACACCTTTTTACAAATGAATATGTCATTCAAATGTAAAGAATTACACCTTTTTACAAATGAATATGTCATTCAAATGTAAAGAATTACACCTCTTTACAAATGAATATGTCATTCAAATGTAAAGAATTACACCTTTTTACAAATGAATATGTCATTCAAATGTAAAGAATTACACCTTTTTACAAATGAATATGTCATTCAAATGTAAAGAATTACACCTCTTTACAAATGAATATGTCATTCAAATGTAAAGAATTACACCTTTTTACAAATGAATATGTCATTCAAATGTAAAGAATTACACCTCTTTACAAATGAGTATGTCATTCAAATATAAAGAACTGCACCTCTTTACAAATGAATATGTCATTCAAATGTGAAGAATTACACCTTTTTACAAATGAATATGTCATTCAAATGTGAAGAATTACACCTTTTTACAAATGAATATGTCATTCAAATGTAAAGAATTACACCTCTTTACAAATGAATATGTCATTCAAATGTAAAGAATTACACCTTTTTACAAATGAATATGGTGTCATTCAAATGTAAAGAATTACACCTCTTTACAAATGAATATGAGTCATTCAAATGTAAAGAATTACACCTTTTTACAAATGAATATGATGTCATTCAAATGTAAAAAATTACACCTCTTTACAAATGAATATGAGATTCAAATGTAAAGAATTACACCTCTTTACAAATGAATATGATGTCATTCAAATGTAAAAAAATTACACCTCTTTACAAATGAATATAATGTCATTCAAATGTAAAATTTTACACCTCTTTACAAATGAATATGGTGTCATTCAAATATAAAGAATTACACCTCTTTACAAATGAATGAGTCATTCAAATGTAAAGAATTACACCTTTTTACAAATGAATATGTCATTCAAATGTAAAGAATTACACCTTTTTACAAATGAATATGGTGTCATTCAAATGGAAAGAATTACACCTCTTTACAAATGAATATGGTGTCATTCAAATGTAAAGAATTACACCTCTTTACAAATGAATATGATGGCATTCAAATGGAAAAAATTACACCTCTTTACATATGAATATGGTCATTCAAATGTAAAGAATTACACCTCTTTACAAATGAATGTCATTCAAATGTAAAAAATTACACCTCTTTACAAATGAATATGTCATTCAAATGTAAAAAAATTACACCTCTTTACAAATGAATATGGTGTCATTCAAATGTAAAGAATTACACCTCTTTACAAATGAATATGATGTCATTCAAATGTAAAAAAAATTACACCTCTTTACAAATGAATATGATGTCATTCAAATGTAAAGAATTACACCTCTTTACAAATGAATATGATGTCATTCAAATGTAAAAAATGACACCTCTTTACAAATGAATATGATGTCATTCAAATGTAAAGAATTACACCTCTTTACAAATGAATATGTCATTCAAATGTAAAAAATGACACCTTTTTACAAATGAATATGATGTCATTCAAATGTAAAAAATTACACCTCTTTACAAATGAATATGATGTCATTCAAATGTAAAGAATTACACGTCTTTACAAATGAATATGTCATTCAAATGTAAAAAATGACACCTTTTTACAAATGAATATGATGTCATTCAAATGTAAAAAAAATTACAACTCTTTACAAATGAATATGATGTCATTCAAATGTAAAGAATTACACCTCTTTACAAATGAATATGATGTCATTCAAATGTAAAAAATTACACCTCTTTACAAATGAATATGATGTCATTCAAATGTAAAGAATTACACGTCTTTACAAATGAATATGTCATTCAAATGTAAAAAATGACACCTTTTTACAAATGAATATGTCATTCAAATGTAAAGAATTACACCTTTTTACAAATGAATGTGGTGTCATTCAAATGTAAAGAATTACACCTCTTTACAAATGAATATGTCATTCAAATGTAAAGAATTACACCTTTTCACAAATGAATATGATGTCATTCAAATTAAAAAAATTACATTTCTTTACAAATGAGTATGTCATTCAAATATAAAGAATTGCACCTCTTTACAAATGAATATGTCATTCAAATGTGAAGAATTACACCTTTTTACAAATGAATATGTCATTCAAATGTAAAGAATTACACCTCTTTACAAATGAATATGTCATTCAAATATAAAGAATTACACCTTTTTACAAATGAATATGTCATTCAAATGTAAAGAATTACACCTCTTTACAAATGAATATGTCATTCAAATGTAAAGAATTACACCTCTTTACAAATGAATATGAGTCATTCAAATGTAAAGAATTACACCTTTTTACAAATGAATATGATGTCATTCAAATGTAAAGAATTACACCTCTTTACAAATGAATATGATGTCATTCAAATGTAAAGAATTACACCTCTTTACAAATGAATATGATGTCATTCAAATGTAAAGAATTACACCTCTTTACAAATGAATATGATGTCATTCAAATGTAAAATTTTACACCTCTTTACAAATGAATATCATCAAAAAGATCATGACACCTGCATCATTTGTCATGTCATGTTTCATGTTTGTCCTCTCCATCATTTGTTCCTTTTCCTTCCTCAAACAAAACACACATTTAAACGAAAAGCTTCAACTTATTATCACAATGTAATATCGAAACTCATCAAGTATAATCACCTCTTTGTCTACGAGTATAATCACCTCTTTCGGTTTGGGAATCGTTCTTGTGGCCTCCTTCCACAGCCGGAAACCATGGTTTAACCAGGGCCTGTGTTGTGCTTTGGCCTGACCTCCAGCATGTTGGAACCTGCAGGAAAGGGTGGAAGGATTTTAGTTATGTCATCAGTTATCTCCACCCTCCTACATTATATTGGACAACACAGTAGATTATATGCAGGTGCTGGCAGGACAGTCACGATTTGAATAGCTTCCAAGATTGATTCATCCATGCACCGTGCTTCCATGCACCGTGCTTCCATGCAGTGTCGGTTCTGCCGAAGCAGTTTCTTGGCTTGGGTTATAACCCTGGATGGGTGGCCACTCCGACATGGGACACTCGGTTGTGGGACACAGGAATTTGTAATTCGTTCATGGAGCCAGCGATAGCTCGTGTACTCTTCGCGAAGGCCATCGTGGGATCTTTAACATGCACCGACTAATGATAGCAGACAGGACACCCGGCTTAACGTCCATCCGAGGGATGGCGCGGGCACACATTGATGATTCACCCGACCTGTGCAACACCGGGATGAAAGTTTATAGGTGGGTCTGGATTCCAACCCAGGTAGACAGCTTTGAGGTGAGCGTGCATAACTCTAGGTCATCCTGCCAGCCCGTCCACATTGTTAAACCCTCATGAAGACAAATCCTGTACCAGTAGCATTTAAAACGGTGGAGTCCTTGGTTTGCTTGGATTTCCTGTCTGTGAATTTGTTTATTAATTATTTGCCTAAGTGTCAGATATTGTGTTGATTTGTTCGTCGTCTCCTACGTCTGCGGAGGCATTCTGTACGTGTTGTCGCCAAACTTAATCATTTAAAAGGATCCCAACTAAAATGATCTTTCTAAATACTGGACTCGTTTCTAAAGTGATTATTGAAATTCTCCTGATAACCTTTTTTTACTTTCCAACTAAAAATCATCGATCATATTAAAAGTAAGACCAGCACAACCATGTTTCCCCTTCTACCCCACGTACCTTTGCAGGAAGTTTCAAGAGATGTTAAAAGGTTAGTTTGAAGGAGCTGTGCTCCAACGCGAGTCGAACGGGTTGACGCGACAAAAGACGGGAATTCGTCCGAGTTGCTTTATTGCACAAATCAAACTCGGGAACTCTGAAAAGCCCGTTTATCGGGCAGCAATATATATATACACTCAAACACGTCACGCCGGAGCGTTTGCCCGGGAAAGGCGAGACTGGGCGTGCCATGGAAAGGCGAGTCTGGACGTGCCCGGGCGTCCTGGGCGAGCCCTGGAAAGGCGTGACTGGGCATGCCCGGGCGTCCTGGGCGAGCCCTGGAAAGGCGAGGACTGGGCGTGCCCGGGCGTGCCCGGGCGTCCTGGGCGAGCCCTGGGAAGGCGAGTCTGGGCATGCCCGGGAAAGACGAGACCGGGCATGCCCGGGAGAGGCGCGTCTGGGCCTGTCCGGGCGTCCTGGGCGAGCCCGGCATGGTGATCGCTCCCTGGCCACGTCCTCGGCAGGTGCAAGGCGATTGTGTATACCCAGCGGTAACCGCTACACGCGCCCCTCCAGAATCGACTTGCACCGGCAGGGTCAATTTAAGGGGGGTCCTGATGACCCGGCCAAAGCGACCCCTGGTGGGTCGTGGGGGGGGGGGGGGGGGGGGTCCGGTGTGGTGGTGGGTGGTCGAGCGGGAGGAACCGTGGATGGCGGACGGCCTCGCCGCGGAGGAAGGGCCAACCGTGGTGGTTGGTCGACGTCCACGTGCGCCGGCTTGAGGCGGTCCACCGAAATCCGGTCCGACCTGCCGCCGATGTCGATGACGAACGACTTGTCGTCCCGTCGCAGGACCCGGAAGGGCCCGTTGTACGGCGGCCGGAGTGGCCCCTGGTGTGCGTCATGACACACAAAAACGTACTCCGCTGTGCGAAGCGCTGGGGGGACGTAGGACTGGGGGCCACCATGGCGGGACGTTGGCATGGGGGCAAACCGTCGGGCGGCCTCCTGGAGGTCTGAGTGCTGGCGAGCTGCGGACCAGGGACTGGTAGCGTCGGACACGAACTCGCCCGGGACACGTAGCGGCTGGCCATAGACGAGCTCGGCGGTGGACGCCTGGAGGTCCTCCTTGGGGGCCGTGCAGAGGCCCAAAAGGACCCACGGCAGCCGGTCGGCCCAACCGCCATCCTGAAGGCCGGCCATGAGCGCGGCCTTCATGGAGCGGTGAAAACGCTCGCACAACCCATTGGCTTGGGGGTGGTAGGCCGTGGTACGGTGGAGCTTGACCCCCAAGTTGCGGGCGACTGCGCCCCACAGCTCGGAGGTGAACTGCGGACCGCGGTCCGAAGAGATGTCCGCCGGTGCGCCGAAACGGGCGAACCAGGTGGCGATGAAAGCCTGCGCCACGTCGGCGGTGGTGGTGGAAACGAGGGGAACGGCCTCTGGCCACCTGGTGGTCCTGTCCACCATGGTCAGCAGGTGTGTGAAACCCCGCGATGGGGGAAGGGGGTCCACCAGGTCCACGTTGACGTGGTCGAAACACCGTTCGGGCACGGTGAAAGGTGCCAGCGTGCCTGGGTGTGGCGGTGGACCTTGGCCCGCTGGTAGGCCGTGCAGGCGTTGGCCCAATCGCGGACGTCCCGTCGAAGTCCGTGCCAGACGAAACGCGCCGACACCAGCTTCTGGGAAGCTTTCCGGCCCGGGTGGGAAAGGCCGTGGAGGGAGGCGAAAATGCGGCGCTGCCAGGTAACGGGCACGATGGGGCGAGGCTGGCCTTGGGAGACGTCACAGAGCAGGACAGTGTCCGCAAAGGGGACGTCGGCCAGGCGGAGGCCCGTGTCCGCCGCCCGGAGGGCTTGCACCGTGGTGTCGGTGGTCTGGTCGGCCGCCATGAGCGCGAAGTCCACGCCGAGGTGGACTGCGTTCGCGCTGGCCCGAGAAAGACAGTCGGCCACGGCGTTGTCTTTTCCGGCGACGTGCCGGATGTCCGTGGTAAATTCCGACATGGCGGAGAGGTGGCGCTGCTGGCGGGCCGACCACGGCTCAGTGACTTTGGCCATTGCGTAAACCAATGGCTTGTGGTCGACGAAAGCCGTGAACGGGCGGCCCTCCAGGAGGTGGCTGAAATGGCGAACGGCCAGGTATAGACCGAGGAGCTCGCGGTCAAATGTGCTGTATTTTAACTCGTTCGGCCGGAGTTGCCGGCTAAAAAAAGCGAGCGGCTGCCAAACCCCGTTCACCCATTGTTCATGTACGGCGCCCACCGCGTAGTCGGAGGCGTCCGTAGTGAGGGCGATGGGAGCGTCGAGCACCGGGTGAGCCAGCAGCGTTGCGTCGGCGAGGGCCCGCTTCGCACTCGTGAATGCCGCGTACCAGACAATGTCATGCTTGGCCGGCTTGTCCCGGAGGGCTTCGTAAAGGGGCCGCATGAGCTGAGCAGCGCGGGGCACGAAACGGTGATAAAAATTCACCATGCCGAGGAACTCCTGCAGGGCCTTGATGGAGCGGGGACGCGGGAACGTGGTGATGGCCTCGACCTTGGTCGGCAGTGGCACGGCCCCGTTCTTGGTGATGTGGTGGCCCAAAAAGTCAACGGCCGTCGTGCCGAAGTGGCATTTGGCCGGGTTTACGATTAAGCCGTGCTTGCTGAGGCGTCCGAACAGTGTTCGGAGGTGGAGGAGGTGCTCGGCCCGGGACGTGCTGGCGACGAGGATGTCGTCCAGGTAGACGAAGAGGAATGGCAGGTCGCGCAGCACGCCGTCCATCAAGCGTTGGAACGCCTGGGTCGCGTTCTTGAGGCCAAACAGCATCCTCAAGAATTCGAACAGGCTGAACGGCGTGATGACGGCCGTTTTTGGGACGTCGGCCGGCCTGACAGGTACCTGGTGGTATCCCCGTATCAAGTAAATTTTCGAAAAAATGACCCGCCCCGCCAACCGGGCAGAAAAGTCTTGGATGTGCGGGATCGGATACCTGTCGGGGGTGGTAACGTCGTTGAGGTGGCGGTAGTCGCCACATGGGCGCCACCCGCCCCCCGGCTTTGGCACGATGTGCAGTGGTGAGGCCCACGCGCTATCGGAGCGCCGCACGATGCCGAGGTGCTCCAACGCGTCGAACTCGGCTTTGGCCACGGCGAGCTTGGCCGGGTCGAGGCGGCGGGCTCTGGCATAGACCGGCGGGCCCGTAGTGGGTATGTGGTGCTCGATACCATGCCGCACTGCGACGGCCGAAAACGTCGGCCGCGTGAGGGCGGGGAATTCCACGAGCAGGCAAGCGAACTCGTTCGCCGCCGGGAGGGCGCACGCCAGTTCGGTCGGCGCGGAGCTGCTCATTGCGCATGCCAGGGAGCTGAAGGTCTCGGCGTTGACAAGGCGACGCCGTTTGACGTCGACCAGCAGCCCGTGCGCGCAGAGGAAGTCGGCGCCCAGCAAAGCCATGGGCACGCTTGCGGTCACAAAGGTCCAATTAAAGCGCTGGTTGCCGAAGCAGAGGGTGACGTTGCGCGGGCCGAAGGTGCCTATGGCCGATCCGTTGGCAGCAACCAAGGAGGGGCCGCAAACGGCGGTCTGCTTGTCCTGCTCGGAGGCGGGTATGACGCTCAGTTGGGCGCCGGTGTCACAAAGGAAACGCCGCCCGGACGCTTTGTCCTTGATAAAAAGCAAGTTGCCCGAGTGGCCGGCGCTCATGGCTGGTAATGAACGCCGGCCCGGCCGTTTCCCGACTTGCCGAAAGTGCACGGGGGTCGGCATGTCCGAGCCTTCTGTCCGAACCTGGCGTGGTAATAACACCACGCCTGGTCAGGTGGAGGCCCCGGCCGTCGTGTTGGAAGCGGTCGGCGCAGCGTGGCGGCCGCCAGTTGCACCGGCAGTTCGGCCTCCAACCGCACAGGGCGCTCGGGCGCCATGGGCGTCGCCTCGGACGGCGGCGGGCTCCAGGTAGCCGCCCCGATGTGCTGGCCTGCCGAGTAGATCTTGTCGGCTTCCCTGGCGAGGGCGCGGGGATGCGCGATCTGCATGCCTGCCAGGGCGAAGCGTACCTGGCTAGGCAGCTGGCGGAGGAACAGCTCCCGGAAAAGAGAATCCGAAGAGTGCGCCCCGAGCAGCGAGAGCATGTAGTCCATTCGCTCGGACGGGCGCGTGTCGCCGAGCTCGGGCAGGTCGAGCAGGCGTCGTGCGCGTTCCGCCGGCGAGAGGGCGAATGCGTCGAGGAGGAGCGTCTTGATCGCGCCATTCTTGTCAGCCGGTGGCGGGTGCTGGAGGAGCCGCGGTGGCGGAGCCGAGTGCCGCTACCACATGGTGGAAGCGGGTGTCGTCGGCGGTGATGCCTCACAGGGCAAACTGGGAGTCCGCCTGGGTGAACCAAACCGCTGCGTGAGCCTCCCAGAAGGTAGGCAGTTTGAGGGCAACTGCCATGTCCATGTCGGGGGTCACCAGTGAAGGAGCTGTGCTCCAACGCGAGTCGAACGGATTGACGCGACGAAAGACGGGAATTTGTCCGAGTTGCTTTATTGCACAAATCAGACTCGGGTACTCTGAAAAGCCCGTTTATCGGGCAGCAATATATATACACACTCAAACACGTCATGCCGGAGCGTTTGCCCGGGAAAGGCGAGACTGGGCGTGCCCGGGCGTCCTGGGCGAGCCCTGAAAAGGCGAGTCTGGACGTGCCCGGGCGTCCTGGGCGAGCCCTGGAAAGGCGAGACTGGGCGTGCCCGGGCGTCCTGGGCGAGCCCGGGAAAGGCGAGTCCGGGCATGCCCGGGAGAGGCGCGTCTGGGCCTGTCCGGGCGGCCTGAGCGAGCCCGGCATGGTGGTCGCTCCCTGGCCGCGTCCTCGGCAGGTGCAAGGCGATTGTGTATACCCAGCGGTAACCGCTACAAGTTACCTTACAGCGTCACTTTGTCATCATACGTTAAGCATCTGTACATCCACGTTCGAAATATTGAAATATTAAAGTTTGTTGAGACTCGGTGGGGTAAGCGACTCGGTGGGGTAAGCGACTCGGTGGGGTAATCGACTGAGTGGGTTAAGCAACTCGGTGGGGTAAGCGACTCGGTGGGGTAAGCGACTCGGTGGGGTAAGCGACTCGGTGGGGTAAGCGTCTCGGTGGGGTAAGCGACTCGGTGGGGGTAATGGACTCGGTGGGGGTAATGGACTCGGTGGGATAATCGACTCGGTGGGGTAAGCGACTCGGTGGGGTAGGCGACTCGGTGGGGTAAGCGACTCGGTGGGGTAAGCAACTCGGTGGGGTAATCGACTCGGTGGGGTAAGCGACTCGGTGGGGTAAGCGACTCGGTGGGGTAAGCGACTCGGTGGGGGTAATGGACTCGGTGGGGGTAATGGACTCGGTGGGGGTAATGGACTCGGTGGGATAATCGACTCGGTGGGGTAAGCGACTCGGTGGGGTAGGCGACTCGGTGGGGTAAGCGACTCGGTGGGGTAAGCAACTCGGTGGGGTAATCGACTCGGTGGGGTAAGCGACTCGGTGGGGTAATCGACTGAGTGGGGTAAGCAACTCGGTAGGGTAAGCGACTCGGTGGGGTAATCGACTCGGTGGGGGAAGCGACTCGGTGGGGTAAGCGACTCGGTGGGGTAATCGACTCGGTGGGGTAATCGACTCAGTGGGGGTAATCGACTAGGTGGGTAATCGACTCGGTGGGGTAAGCGAATCGGTGGGGTAATCGACTTGGTGGAGTAAGGGACTCAGTGGGGTAATCGACTCAGTGGAGTAATCGACTCGTTCGGGTAATCGACTCGTTGGGGTAAGCGACTCGGTGGGGTAAGCGACTCGGTGGGGTAAGGGACTCGGTGGGGTAATCGACCCGGTGGGGTAAGGGACTCGGTGGGGTAATCGACTCGGGGTAATCGACTCGTTGGGGTAGGTGACTCGGTGGGGTAAGCGACTCGGTGGGGTAAGCGACTCGGTGGGGTAAGTGACTCGGTGGGGTAAGCGTCTCAATGGGGTAATCGACTCGGTGGGGCAAGTGACTCGGTGGGGTAAGCGTTACAGTGTGTCCTCTGAGACTGGGAGGTCGGTGGGTCAAACCACGGTGGGTCCGTGGTACCTATGACTTTAAAAATGGTACGTGGTGCATATTTACTTGGCCGTCCAGGTTTTAAAACTTTAGAACACGGACAAACAACCATAGGTTGGCAATCGTTGTGCAGGCTTGATGGGTCAAATAGCCTCCTCCTGCGTTTACATTCCTTGTTGGAGAACTGATATTATTATAATATTCTTAGTATTGAGAAAGCAACTTCATTCTCGAGGGATATATACCAATATGGAGGCCCGCACGTGCTCGGCGACAGCTGACAGAACAGACGTGCAGTTCAGATCAATAAGAAATGGAAAAGCACGAAAATGATATCGGTTTTAGAAAAAGAAAATGTTACTGTTATACAGGTAGGAGATTATTATTAGTATTACTATTGTTATTATTATTACCATTTGTAAATTCATAATGCGGACTAAAAATTGTATATTTATTTAAAAATAATTTCATCCATTTTTTACGAGTTCACAAGTTTAGGAGAGTTTTTCTTTGTACGTTTTATTATCGACTCATTTGGAAACTTGAAATATTTTTGATTTGTGCTCCAAGGACACAAAGTTCGGGAGAAGGGAAGAAAAATGTTGATGACAATCGAAAGGCAAAAGATCCTGACCCTGGGTACTCCGATTCAGAAGAAGCGTATTGTGTAGGCTGGTTTGGGGAGCACAAGTATGCTGTTATTGGAAGATGTGCAAAGACGTTTTTGCAGGAGAACGTCGTGAAGAATTGCTCCCAATTTGCAAGCAAATGTCAGAAAGGAACATCCAACTTTAATCAGAAATTTCCTCCTGGATCTGGGTTGCGGAAATTGGAAATCGCAAGCCTGAGACGCCTCTCTTCAAAAGGAGGTCCGGGGCCGAAGCAACATCTGACAGTTTCTCAAGTTGTAACATTGGCCCGCGATCAAATCTGTCTCCAAACGGCTCACAAGAAGGAATATTTATCTGAAGGAGATTTCATGAAGCGTCACTTTGTTGCTGGAATGGACTCTCGGCTCCAGAATTATCCTGAAAAAGAAAGAGAGCGGATTCTTTGACTCGTCAAAGAATTGAAGCCGAGCACCGCCACTGTCAGCCGCATAATTGAAGTGCTGTCTGGACGTTCAAAAGAAATGTGAAGACGGAATTGCAGGACTATTTGGCTATTAGTGTCGCGGTGATTGAGTCTGCACACTTTGGAGATTTTGCCCAACTTTGCGTTTTCCGTTCGACGCGCTTCGAGCAGTTGTGAAGACTCACTCGGATTTCTCATTGGATTGATTTATAAATCTTCACCGCTTTCGCTTTCAAAATCTCCACTTTCACTGTACTTTTATTTATAATTTAATTATAATGATCACAAAAAACCCGACTTCTCCCAACGCACTTCTGGTGAAACTCTCAAAATCCTGATTCACTGCTCACCTCCACTCATTCGTTCCTGTTTTTTTTCCACCTGCGGAAATCCTCAGTCTCTTCGATCTCATTCTTCCCTCTAGATCAGGGGTTCTTAACCTTTTTCTCTGTCAAGATCCCCCAACGAATTGCCCACGATGTCCCCATACTCCCTTCGCCAGACTGTTGACTGACCAAGGTGCACCTAAGGTGCGCATAGCTAGGGGGGACTGGGGGCATGTCCCCCTAGAATTTTTTTGATTTCTAGGTGCTCTGTGGTGCATTCTGAGGGGTGTTTTTACTTTAATTGCCTATTTTTTGGATGAAAATTGGTAACTTATATTATATATTTAAAGTTGATATTTCATTGAATTTATTGCAATTTATTATTATAATTCATTACGAGTCCCATACCCCCAGATTTTGGTCCCCATACCCCCAAGGGGTATGGATACCCCAGGTTAAGAACCCCAGCTCTAGGATTTTAAGACAGCTGTTCACTATCATCCACAACAATAATCCTCCCCATGCCCATCAATTTCCGAGTTTCCAGTTTTTCCTTCCACTTCTGTGATGGAGAGTTTGTGGCTGTATCCATCCTCTTCTTCACCCCACGTGTCCTCTCCTCGCCCTCATTCCTCCCCACATCCCTTATTTATCCAAGTCTCCCTTTATTTTGTCGCTCATCCATGCTCTTGGTGTCCCCCTCTTTCTCCTATTCCTTTTGTTCTCTTGCGTCTGCTCCGTTCTATGATCTAGCTGCTCCCCGAGTCTCAACACTGTATACAAAGAAGGCTTAATGTATATAGTTAGTGCGTGTGTAATAATATGGCTTTAAACTTATGAACGTAAAACCTTTCCTTCTCTTTCATTGCTTTGATTGCCCTTTTTTGGTGAAAATTACATTATCAGAAGGTAGACCACATTGTAATTACAATGGATGGAAGCAACGGGATGTTGATTGAGGATATCCTAACTGACGTGGAAAGCAAGGAAAAGTTGATGTTTCGGGCGATAACCCTTCATCGGAGCAACTGTGCAAGTCAATAAACCTCGATCAACGCCCTGTTGATTACATCCGTTGTTCTACCTGTGCACCGACGTAGATTGACACCAACCTTCACGAGTAAGACTAGTCCTTCCGAATCCGGATATCATTGGGATACAAAATGTAAAGTGTCCAGCCTAGCGGAGATATGCGCTCTACCGAGTACCGTTCCGGTTCCACATTGTACTTCTTTGGGTGAATTTTGGATTTTGAACAGAAATTCTGCCACAACAGCATTGATGACTATAAAGGTTGAAGAATGCCATCCTTACATCATTTTCTGGCCTGCATGTGATCCATGTACAATGTCCTTACATCATTTTCTGGCCTGCACGTGATCCATGTACGATGACTTTACATCGTTTTTGGTCCTGCATGTGATCCATGTCCAATGTCCTCACATTCTTTTCTGGCTTGCATGTGATCCATTTACAATATCCTTACATCATTTTCTGGCTTGCATGTGATCCATTTACAATATTGTTACATCATTTTCTGGCCTGCATGTGATCCATGTACAATGTCCTTACATCATTTTCTGGCTTGCATGTGATCCATGTACAATGTCCTTACATAATTTTCTGGCTTGCATGTGATCCATTTACAATGTCCTTACATCATTTTCTGGCCTGCATGTGATCCATGTACAATGTCCTTACATCATTTTCTGGCTTGCATGTGATCCGTGTACAATGTCCTTACATCATTTTCTGGCTTGCATGTGATCCATGTACAATGTCCTTACATCATTTTCTGGCTTGCATGTGATCCATTTACACTGTCCTTACATCATTTTTTGGCTTGCATGTGATCCATGTACAATGTCCTTACATCATTTTCTGGCTTGCATGTGATCCATTTACAATGTCCTTACATTATTTTTTGGCCTGCATGTGATCCATGTACAATGTCCTTACATCATTTTCTGGCTTGCATGTGATCCATGTACAATGGCCTTACATTATTTTCTGGCTTGCATGTGATCCATGTACAATGTCCTTACATTATTTTTTGGCCTGCATGTGATCCATGTACAATGTCCTTACATCATTTTCTGGCCTGCATGTGATCCATGTACAATGTCCTTACATTATTTTTTGGCTTGCATGTGATCCATGTACAATGTCCTTACATCATTTTGTGGCCTGCATGTGATCCATATACAATGTCCTGCATATTTCTGAGTCAGTGAAACCAGACTAAGAGTGTTGATGAAATGGGAGCGTGTACCCATTAGTGTGCACATGTACATGTGTTCCCAAATATGTAAATGCCACATCCCGAGGAAGGTGGTCCATGTTGGTGATTTTACTCCAAATTTCCACATAGTCATGGGATACCTTAATTTGGTCCTTTATGTCAGTCATAACATCCTTTAGATGATAGAACATTTGTGGAGTGGTGATAGAGGCCACCTGCACTTCTTGGACACCATTATCGACCATCATGCATGTTTGTATCATGAGGTTTTCATGTTTACCTATACAACACCAGGAGCAGTTGGACATGTCACCCTTGAGTCCCACATTGTGATAACAATTGCTGATCTGATTTCATTGTTTCACATGAACTAAAATGTCTCTTTCTTAGGAAATTGGTGAATATGCGTTGTTTCCTCCTCGATGTACCTGGTGTGTCAGGAACCGTAGAGATTGAAGACGTCTCTTTTATTATTTCACCTTTAAATAGTAAATTACAACACATGCGCAAACTGTTCGCCGTTAGGCATTTTATTCCCTCCTGAATCCATTTCACGCAGGATACTTAAACGTTCCGTAAAATGACAATGTCCTTACATCATTTTCATTAAATGTCCTTACATAAAATGACAATGTTCTTACATCTGACTTTATCTTCTCCTGCAATTAATCAATGTTTGAGATGGTCGAATTATACCGCTGACTTTAGGTGCCCACCTTGCTCCCGCCTCCTCCAAACACACAGAAAGTAGTCCAGCAGCATGAGGTCTGGAGACCCTAATGGTACCTGACTTACACCACACCCTACGCATGACCATTGACCAAGCACCACCAATCTCTATTCCTGTCCTCGTTTCTGGAATCACTGGTTTATTGTGGCCACAAGAGCTATTTTGAAAGCAATCTGAGAAGTGGGAAAAACAACCACATATTCCTTTTTCTCTGTTGATGTCAAGGCTCATGTCTGAACTGAAAATATCAGCGAACATCCATCGGGTAGCTCATCGATAGCAGTACCTTGCCTCTTTGGGTCCATTGGAACAAGTATTTGTTCATGTTCTTTCGTATGTAACACAACGCTGCCGAAGCAGTGCCCTCTATAATTTAGGGCAGGAATTTGTAATTTGTGATTTGTTCATGGTGCCGGTGATGGCTCACCTACTCCTCACGAAGGGCACCATGGGATCTTTAACGTCCACCAACTAATGCCGGCAGATGGGACGTCCGTTTAATGCCCATCGTCCGTTTAACGCCCATCGGAGGGATGGCACACACATTGATGAATCGCCCTGCCTGTGAAACACTGGGGTGACAGTTTATAGCTGGGTCGGGATTCAAAACCTGGGTAGACAGCTTTGAGGTGAGTGTATGTACCTCAAGTGACTAGGTCATCCTGTCAGCCCATTCGTACATTACTACGGCAGACATCCTGTGGCCCGTAGTGGCTTATCAGCAGTTGTTGTGAATCAGCAAACCAGTACCTCATGTGACAACAGCAACTCATACCTATCCATGGATAATGGATAATCATGTTATTCTGTTGTAACTGCAATGAATGTTTTGAATCACATATACCAGGTGTAGGTACTTCCTTTGAGGCCATTGGTTAAATCACTTTTTTGACGCCATGCCACATTCGCTACATCTATCATGGAGAAACCTTTACCAATGAGTCTGGCAATCCCACGTCGTTAAAACTCACTTGGTCATTAATAACGACATTCTGCATACACTCCTGGTATGTCCTTCATCCGTGGACAACAAGGATATCTGAATGCTCTCATCACTGAACTCCATCCATTCATTTTACATCTCACTCACAAGTTCCCACCAGTTTATGCATCACATGACACGTGTTGCGACTGTATGCACAGAAGTGTTATCATTGTTTTCACATTTTACTGGGCATGTGCTCATTGTCTTGGGGTTATATGTATGCATGCAAGTGAACCACCTGTAGAGGCCATTTTATGTATGCATGCAAATGAACCGCCTTTAGAGGCCATTTTTCCCTGCAGAGCAGGGTTGGCCTTTTTCAGGCCATTTTTCCCCGCAGAGCAGGGTTGGCCTTTTTCGTGCAGTCCCCTTTTTGGAAGAAATGTTTTATGGCCGGATGCCCTTCCTGCCGCCAACCCTGTTAGTCGCCTCTTGCGACACACAGGGAATTACCAGTGAACTGGTACTCAATTTGCCGACCCCGGAAGGATGACAGGCTGAGTCAACCCCACTGGTGTTAATTCAGCGATCGACCGGGATTCGAACCCGGGATTCTAGGATCCCAAGCCGCACCCTAACTGCTCCTGCCTCACACCAAGCTCGTCTTCACGCTGTTGAAACCAAAGCTTCCAGAATCAATGGAATCTCCCGTGATGAAGCTAACTCCGAGAGCCTTTTACTTACTCACCGCAGGCAGGTCGATGGTCTTTCTGTCTTCTACCGACTCCTCTCCAGCCTTGCTCCCCAACTCTCTCTAGGCTCTGTCCCCCAAATATTCCTACAGGTCGCACAAGATCTGCCTGCAACCCTCTTATGGTGAAATTGCCAAAATCAAGACTCTCTGCTCACCGTCACTCCTTCATTCGTCTTTTCTCCCACCTCTGGAAGAAACCCCCTCACTCTCTTCAATCCCACTCCACCCTCCAGGTCTTTAAAACAGCTGTTCACCACCATCTCTTATCTTCCCCCATCCAAAACCTTGATCTTTTCTACCCCCGCTAATTTCACCCCAAATCCACTTTTTTTGAAATACCAACTTCTTTCCTGGAAGTCCTTGCAGTGTCCTTGTGTTTTGTACTTCTCCCACCCTCCCCCCCCCCCTTCCCACGCCTCCTCCCCCCTAAGCCCTCTCCCTCCCACAGATCTCCCGATGTCCCTGCTCTCAAATGTTGTGTTTGTGTGCTTCCCCTTTTTTCCCCATCTTGTCTACCGCTCCCCTTATTATATATTTTGTTTGTCTTTTTGATTTTTTTGTGTGATAAATGTTAGCTCTTTCACGAGCCTCGATTCTGTATACAAAACAAACAAACAACCACCCACCTTTACAACGTACACCACTCAACAGCAAACCACACGCATACACACACGAAGATGGATACTTTGAGACCTGGGAGGCCTCCGTTTCACCTTCTGAATCCTGCATATGGAGTTAACACCCAACAACACACAATACACACACACACAGAGACACGAACACCATGAGGTTATTTTGGTCACAAGCCTCATACACTCATTCACTCATCCCAATAATGTTTTTGTTTTAGGGTTAGGGTTGTTAGGTTTAGGGTTAGGGTTGTTAGGGTTAGGGTTGTTAGGGTTAGGGATGTTAGGGTTAGCGTTGTTAGGGTTAGGGTTGTTAGGGTTAGGGTTGTTAGGGTTAGGGTTGTTAGGTTTAGGGTTAGGGTTGTTAGGGTTAGGGTTGTTAGGGTTAGGGTTGTTGTTAGGGTTAGGGTTTAAGGAGCTTGGTTCATTTTACATTTTCACATACACGCGTCCATGATGGGACCAGACATATTGTTTTGCATTCCATTGCATATGTACTTTAATGGACAAGTGCATGTTTTAAACTGTACGAAAATACAAACACCAATGTGCATGAACGGGAAGAATCCGTAATGAGACTTCCTTTGAAACATAAAAACAGAATTTGTTCCATTGTGTTTGTTTGAAATATCAACAAGTTGTTCAAACATCATTGTGTCTTTGTGCTGTGTTGTTCACTTATTGTGTCGTTTTTCCTTGCCCCACCACCATGGCATTCCTCAGGTGCCGGATCGCTTCTTGGAGGTGGCGAACGTAACGTTCCGTGAATTCTTCACGGCTATCCAGGCTGGCAAGGATGCCGATCCGTCGTGGAAGAAGGCGATCTACAAGATAATCTGTAAACTCGATAGCGATGTTCCAGAAATATTCCGCTCGCCCAACTGCCTGCAGGAGTTGTTGCAAGAGTGAGTTTGGCACTAACCTGACACGCTCGCCTCGACTAGACTTGTTTTCTTTCCAGCCTGTTGCCTCAAGTCCGGTTTGTACGGACCTCGGTGCTCTGCCACAGTGACACGCCGGTTGTATAGGAACACGGGGCGTGTAGAATAAGGTGACGTCGGACAATCGTCTCGCCAATCTCGAGTGTTTTTGAACGCCATCGGGCGAACGCCGACGCTTGTTTGCTCTGACTTCCAGACCAAGATGATGACCGCCAATCATCGAGACAGTGTGCCAAAAGCTCCAACCGAGACTCTGAAATATGACGAGCGAAGGCATTCGACATTCCAGTTGTAATGGGATTTGGGTTAACGGGGCAGCTTTGCGGTGCTGGATAATTAATCGTTACTATCATCTGCATGTGTGACAGACAGGAGCCGAAATATTTCTCGCACATGCCACCTTGTTTGGCCCTGACACCTTTATGGTGTCATTAATATTGCATCTCCTAGGAATTGGATTGCCCTGGAATTTTTGCAAGGGACGCACATTTCGCAATTCTTTCTTGAGATATGAGTACCAGAAATCCTTGAGCAAACGGAGATAGAATCCAGTCCGGCCTACCTGATAGGAGTCTTTGTTATATTACACATATGTTGACGTTGCTTTGTTTCGGAATTATCTTTTGCCTGGAATGATTTCTAATGGACAAGTGTGCCATTAATGGGGGGAATCTGGGTTTGTTAGTGAAAAGGGCCAATTCTTCTTCTAACCTCTGGCAAAACACATCGGACGCTTAATGAACGTTGCACGTAACAAGGTGCTGCACAAAACGTCCACTGTGTCCGGCTAGATGTATCATTGTTGGCTTTTTGTTCTGAATGCACAAGAAAAGGACTTATTATTCAATAGATGCAGCATCGTTGCGTGAGCCTGACCCGGGAGTGTGGATGGGCGTCGGACGAACGGCTTCCGAGTTCGTTGTCAAAGTAATTCCCCACACAGACGATTGGCAAGGTAATAAGAGCGATTTGAGATCGGTCCCTTTTGAACCACTGGACGCGGCTCCAACAAATGTTTCCTTTATCCGCGATAAAGCCGGTCGTGAGGAACCGCTCCGGTAGATGTGTTCACGGTCCCACGACGTCAATGCGTGTATTTTGTAAAGAGAGGAATGTCAGGGGGAGCTAATGTCTGCAGTCCTCTTTGTCGAATCGTTAACGACATCTTCTGTCAGCTTGGGATAAGACGATGGGCTACGGGTGTCCGGAGAGCAGATGTCCATGCCACACACCTTTTAGTGCCATATGCGATGACTGTGCCCCAGGCAGTGCTGCTCCTGCTACTTGGAGGATCCTTTCTCTATTGATTTAACCCACTCTCCATCACCTCCACTAGTTGCCTTTCGGTTTTGTCTCGTCTTCAATGTAACATTTCTGAAAAAAGAATCTATAAAGCATCGCAAACATCTGGCACGAAGAAATAATCACCAAGCACGGCAATTGTGGAAGCGTTGAGAGGATGGCTTTATACAAACGGTGACAGAAGTTCAGCAGTTTTCAAAGGCATCCATCTCTTGGTGGGGGTTTGGTGGTGAGGGTGGTGCTCCAGGGGGACGGAGAGGTGAACCTCTTTTTAAATGCATGCCTCGTGTGATGTTCTCGTTTCGATAATTACCGTGAAATTGTCCACCATTTTGTTTGGTTTAACGGACGGAGATAAGGAACCCTACGCTTCACGCTCCAAGTGCGAGCGTTCAGTTTTGGATTCTGACCCCGACTGGAGGAAAGTTGTCTGAGAATGGGCAATAAGAGTCTGAAAACGTTTTCAAAACCGGTCAGAATGATACGTTTGTGGGCCCACATTCAAAAAAGGAAAAATAAATGTTGCTTTGGTTGAAAATGGTTAAATTGTGAAATAACTGCGTACAAATAGTCAGTTAAGATCGTCTCAAAATTTTCAAAAGAAAAGTTTCACCAACTTCAGTTATTGATGTTTTTTGTCAGGCCACAGACTTATTAATCACTCATATTATTATTATTATTATTATTTATGATGTAATATCAGACTTGTCGCTTGATCGTTGTTTGTGTGTTCTCTTTTGTTTCCAAAATGATCACCAAGTTTAAGTGTACTATATATAAAACAAGGGTAGGGATTATTTTCACATCGTGGTAATTGTTGTTTAGCGTTGTTGTTGAGGTTGTGACGTCCCTGATACACGATTGGTGCTAAAACCCGGTCCCAACTACCCTTGAGTTTTGGTTCTGAATTCTGAGATTAAACTCGGTTGATAACTATGCATAATTGGAGGCGTTTTCGGTGAGGGTCATTCCTCCCAACCACCACCCAACCACCACCCAACCCCTCCGCTTCCCTACACAGATTTCAAAAACAAAACAAAAGTTAACATTTTGGAAGTCACGGCGGATGCGTTTTCACTTAAATACTCTTTCTGTACATCCCCGGCCCTCTATTTTAACCTTTACATGTGTTGCAACAGTTACACCTGAGTAGTCGGAACATCATTCCGTGGGGGTTAAAGTTTGGTTTGAAAAGAAAGAAACTTGCCACAAGGTCCTTCACGACGACGAGAAATGGTAATTTTTAAATCCAATTTTTTTAAATTTTTTTTTTAAAATTCTTTGCCAAGAGTTGTAATGGTGCACATCGTGGTACTTTTACCTATAAATACCTGTTCATTGATTAAATGACGAAAAGATTATTGGACGATTGCACTGCTACCGGTACAACACAATGACCTATGTTATCGATACCCGTGCACTTTCAACGCAGACAAAATGCTTTATAAGATTATTTAATTGGTGAAAAATGCGGAGTACTGTCTGTTTGCTTTTCCTACACTGGCTTGGGAGTTATTACCTGTATTTATTGAATTGCACAATTGAAATGGCGGGATAACTGATCTGTCGGAGTTATTTTGAAGTGTTAAGTTAATAATGATAGAATGCTAAGAAACTGTTGTTACACCAGTATTGTAAATTATTTTGTATCTAATTTATTGTAATTTATTGTGGGTTGTAGGCATTCAATAAGGCATCGTTCAACATTATATTATCATTGTTATCTGGTCTTGGACTGGGAGTATTTATGAGAATTTGTCCGATGGAAACTTTGGCAGATTGATATACAGTAAATACATATATAAATATATATATATATTTTTTCTCATGCTGTAATATCTAATAACGGATAAGCAGTCTGCCTTTTGTGCCTTGCCTAATTAGCTGAATGTATTTAGACTCATTGTTGTACAACTGTAAATAATATATGGTTTGTGCTCAATAAAAAAACTTTAAAATTATAACTTCTTGTAATTTACTTGCACGTTAAAATGTTTAAATGTATTTACTTGCCGTCTAACCCGAATGAACGTAGAGCAGCAACGAAGGCTGGAAAGGGTGGAAATGCGAATGGTTCGGTGGATGTGCGGAGTATCGTTGAGAGAGAGGAAGACAAATGATGAATTGCGAAAGATGATGGGAATAGAGCCTGTGATTGATGCTGTGAAGAGGAACAGGTTGAGATGGTTTGGTCATGTGTTGAGGAAGGATGAAAGTGACTGGTTGAGAAGAGTGATGGAAATGAATGTAGAAGGAAGTAGAGGACGGGGAAGACCGAGAAAGACTTGGCTGAAGATGGTGAAAGAAGAAATGCGGGCAAGGGGGTTAACAAGGGGAGATGCAGAAAATAGGGCAAAATGGAGAAGATTGTCATGGGGACCGCAAGGCTAACCCCGGCTCTAGCAGGGAAAATGGCCTTTAAATGCATGTTGTTGTTGTTGTTGTTGTACTTGCAGTCTGCTTTGTGGTTAAAGTTTCTTATTGTACAAGGTGTTGTTAGGTGAACCCTTTGGATGAAGTTTTTATTCGTCTTGAAATTGCCAACGTGACATCGGTGATGAAGGCAAATTACAGGTTGGTGTGCATGACTTGGGGAAAATAATTATGATGATGTGAGCAATTGACAATGTAGGTCATTGCAGATGATGTTGGTGATTGATCGTGATGTAGGTGTGTATGGAAGAAGTACTTAAGTATGGATGATGCACACGAGTATGGATGATGTACACTTGTATGGATGATGTACACTAGTGTGGATGATGTACACTAGTATGGATGACGTACATGGGTATGGATGATGTACACGAGTATGGATGATGTATACGAGTATGGATGCTATACACGAGTATGGATGCTGTACACGAGTATGGATGATGTACACCAGTGTGGATGACGTACACTGGTATGGATCACGTATATGAGTATGGATGATGTACATGAGTATGGATGATGTACATGAGTATGGATGATGTACATGAGTATGGATGCTGTGCACGAGTATGGATGATGTACACCAGTATGGATGACGTACACTGGTATGGATCACGTATATGAGTATGGATGATGTACATGAGTATGGATGATGTACATGGGTATGGATGATATACACGAGTATGGATGATGTACATGAGTATGGATGATGTACATGGGTATGGATGATGTACATGGGTATGGATGATGTACATGTGTATGGATGATGTACATGAGTATGGATGACGTTGGTGAATATGGATGATAATGGTGAGTGCAGACGATATACATGAGTATGGATGATGTACATGAGTATGGATGACATATATGAGTATGCATGACGTACACCAGTATGGATGATGTACACTAGTATGGATGATGTACACTAGTATGGATGATGTACACTAGTATGGATGATGGACATGAGTATGGATGCTGTACATGAGTATGGATGATGTACACTAGTATGGATGACGTACACTGGTATGGATGCTGTACATGAGTATGGATGATGTACACTAGTATGGATGACGTACACTGGTATGGATGCTGTACATGAGTATGGATGATGTACACTAGTATGGATGACGTACACTGGTATGGATGCTGTACAGGAGTATGGATGATGTACACTAGTATGGATGACGTACACTGGTATGGATGCTGTACATGAGTATGGACCACGTATATGAGTATGGATGACGTACATGAGTATGGATGCTGTACTCGAGTATGGACTTATTTGGTGAATATGGACGATGTACTCTGTTATGGATAATGTGGGTGAGTGTGGACGATATACACAAGTATGGATGATGTACATGAGTATGGATGATGTACATGAGTATGGATGATGTACATGAGTATGGATGATGTACATGAGTATGGATGATGTACATGAGTATGGATGATGTACATGAGTATGGATGATGTACATGAGTATGGATGATGTACATGAGTATGGATGATGTACATGGGTATGGATGATGTACATGAGTATGGATGATGTACATGAGTATGGATGATGTACATGGGTATGGATGATGTACATGAGTATGGATGATGTACATGAGTATGGATGATGTACATGGGTATGGATGATGTACATGAGTATGGATGATGTACATGAGTATGGATGATGTACATGAGTATGGATGATGTACATGTGTAATGTGTATGGATGATGTACATGAGTATGGATGATATAGGTGAATATGGATGATTTCAGCGAAGGATGATAATGTCGGTTTACTAGACATGAAGTGGACAAATAGTAATGGATGGGGCAGAATCAGCAGGTGAGGTCAGACATGTACTGAGGTGTTTGTTTATTCAGGTCCAGTCATATGACCCTCCTGCTGTACCAAACACCACACACGAGGACGATTCAAGTTCTTCACCTCAGCGTCCAATAACGGTCACACTTTATACAAAAGGAATTGAGGAGACCACCATGGCTCAATTAATTAGTTTCTTGTTTTACCTGCCCCAAAGGTTTCATGCAATTTATTTTTATGGTTAGAGATGCAGGCCTGGTGCTTTATTCCAAAAGTGCATTAATCTGTGCATTGTGACTCATGGAAACAGTAGCAGATGCTAATACTTGATCTTACAATGCACTCTCCTTTATGTACTGAAGTCAAGAAAGACCAATTTGGCCCAATGTGCGTGTTTTATCTTCATATTGTTGAACTCAATCTTCAGTTTGGCAGAACACCACCACCTCATTATCCCTACTCCCAACAACCCCTCCAAATATACACCTGTCTTCCTCGCAGGTTTCCTTCCCTGTCCAATCCTGCTCATTCATTCCCTTGCTTGTTAATGCTCATTCATTCCCTTGCTTGTTAATGCTCATTCATTCATTCCCTTGCTTGCTCCTGCTCATTCATTCCTTTTCTTGCTCCTGCTCATTCATTCCCTTGCTTGTTCCTGCTCATTCATCCCCTTTCTTGCTCCTGCTCATTCATTCCCTTGCATGTTCCTGCTCATTCATTCCCTTTCTTGCTCCTGCTCATTCATTCCCTTTCTTGCTCCTGCTCATTCATTCCCTTGCTTGTTCCTGCTCATTCATTCCCTTGCTTGTTAATGCTCATTCATTCCCTTTCTTGTTAATGCTCATTCATTCTCTTTCTTGCTCCTGCTCATTCATTCCCTTTCTTGTTAATGCTCATTCATTCCCTTGCTTGGTCCTGCTCATTCATTCCCTTTCTTGCTCCTGCTCATTCATTCCCTTGCTTGTTCCTGCTCATTAATTCCCTTGCTTGTTAATGCTCATTCATTCCCTTGCTTGTTAATGCTCATTCATTCCCTTGCTTGTTCCTGCTCATTCATTCCCTTGCTTGTTCCTGCTCATTCATTCCCTTGCTTGTTCCTGCTCATTCATTCCCTTGCTTGTTAATGCTCATTCATTCCCTTGCTTGTTAATGCTCATTCATTCATTCCCTTGCTTGCTCCTGCTCATTCATTCCTTTTCTTGCTCCTGCTCATTCATTCCCTTGCTTGTTCCTGCTCATTCATCCCCTTTCTTGCTCCTGCTCATTCATTCCCTTGCTTGTTCCTGCTCATTCATTCCCTTGCTTGTTAATGCTCATTCATTCCCTTTCTTGTTAATGCTCATTCATTCTCTTTCTTGCTCCTGCTCATTCATTCCCTTTCTTGTTAATGCTCATTCATTCCCTTGCTTGGTCCTGCTCATTCATTCCCTTTCTTGCTCCTGCTCATTCATTCCCTTGCTTGTTCCTGCTCATTAATTCCCTTGCTTGTTAATGCTCATTCATTCCCTTGCTTGTTAATGCTCATTCATTCCCTTGCTTGTTCCTGCTCATTCATTCCCTTGCTTGTTCCTGCTCATTCATTCCCTTGCTTGTTCCTGCTCATTCATTCCCTTGCTTGTTAATGCTCATTCATTCCCTTGCTTGTTAATGCTCATTCATTCCCTTTCTTGTTAATGCTCATTCATTCCCTTGCTTGTTAATGCTCATTCATTCCCTTTCTTGTTAATGCTCATTCATTCTCTTTCTTGCTCCTGCTCATTCATTCCCTTTCTTGTTAATGCTCATTCATTCCCTTGCTTGGTCCTGCTCATTCATTCCCTTTCTTGCTCCTGCTCATTCATTCCCTTGCTTGTTAATGCTCATTCATTCCCTTGCTTGTTAATGCTCATTCATTCCCTTTCTTGTTAATGCTCATTCATTCCCTTGCTTGTTAATGCTCATTCATTCCCTTGCTTGTTAATGCTCATTCATTCCCTTTCTTGTTAATGCTCATTCATTCCCTTCCTTGTTCCTGTTCATTCATTCCCTTGCTTGTTCCTGCTCATTCATTCCCTTGCTTGTTAATGCTCATTCATTCCCTTTCTTGCTCCTGCTCATTCATTCCCTTGCTTGTTCCTGCTCATTCATTCCCTTGCTTGTTAATGCTCATTCATTCCCTTTCTTGTTAATGCTCATTCATTCCCTTCCTTGTTCCTGTTCATTCATTCCCTTGCTTGTTCCTGCTCATTCATTCCCTTGCTTGTTAATGCTCATTCATTCCCTTTCTTGTTCCTGCTCATTCATTCCCTTTCTTGCTCCTGCTCATTCATTCCCTTGCTCGTTCCTGCTCATTCATTCCCTTGCTTGTTGCATCTACTTGTTGTTTCACTCTCAGCATGTCACCTTCCACGCTCTATAACATCACTCTTCCATGAGCCTCGATTTTGTCTGCAAAGAAATTTATACACTTACAAGTTTTTTTTTCTCTCAAGCCAAAAACTCAAACTTCATGAGCTGCTGTCAACCACGTGATGTCAATAACTTTCACAGCCAATGTGAGGGGCCCACAATAACCAACATTACGAAGGCAGAAATGACGAGGAAATTGATGGTTTCATTTGCTGTTTTTCTTTTTCTTGTCTAAGGATGTAAAAGAGGAAAATTATCCAATATATTGTCCTAAATGTTGGCACATTACGGTTAGAGTATCCACTCTGAGCATGGTTCGAATCCCGGCTGAGCAATACCAGATGTTTCAAGAATGGTATGCGCTGCTTCCTTGGTCGATACTCAGCATTTAAAAAGCGCAGGGCACAGACAAACAACCATAGGTTGGCAATCATTGCAGTGCAGGTTTCACTGACCTAATGGATTCCTCCTGTGTTCAAGTTCTTTGGAAGGAAACTGGTATTTTAAAATTAATGTTCCAGTTTTTCAACTTTCAATTGTTTGAAAAACTTTCTTCTTTGAAATTCCAGTTCTGTCTGAAAACGTTTTGAGTTTTGTTGTATTTTTAAACTTACATTGATAAATACAAATGTTTGAGATGAGTTTGAATGTTTCAGATGAGTTTTATATCCCATCACTCATCATACTTTTCTCAATGGAAAGGTCTTTTCAGAAAACGCTGAAATTTTCGACATAGCAGGTATTTTGTTATGTCTACCTGATCGCAGGATAACTGATTTAAGGAGTTTGAACTCGTCCCAACGCAGTGATCGTACATGAGCACCCATGATCACACATTTCGGAGGTGAGCATGCTTACCTGTGTATAAAATAGGTACTTTAATTTCTACACTGACCAAATCTGCCTGTTGTGGCAAGCCGGCTACCACTTTACCCTGCACAACACCCAATTAAAAGCAATGTGATCCACAGCGCCACCTGTAGTGTATATGCACTGGTGTGACCCCTCCATGCACCAAATACACCACGCACATTACACGAGCTTTGTCCCGACAAATTATACACAAACGGCTGTGCAAAAGTCTGCGATAGTTTCCCATTTTTCTACTCTGAGGCATAAATAAACCCAAACTTTATGTTCATTGCAAATACATGTTTATGGAAATGAAAATATTATTGAACGAGAACGGCACTCAGTTGAGAGCATACCTCCGCCAGGTGAACAGTTTACGTTTTGTATCCTGGAGTAGACCAGAAAATCACAATACAGAATCACATTTCATCAAAATCATCCGTCCACAACTTTTTGAGATCTCCTGCTATGTATCGTTTTTGGCCCTATCTCCCAATGGTGAAGAATCACTTAAAAAATTCAATAATTCTCATGTCCGAATCCATATTCAGATCTTCACCAAAATCGAATCGAATCGTCCTTGTCAGACACCCAACCGGTCCACCAAATTTCGTCCAAATCCGTCCACAACTTTTTGAGATATCCTGCTACGTATCGTTTTTGGCCCGATCTCCCAATGGTGAAGAATCACTTTAAAAATTAAATAATTCTCATGTCCGAATCCATATTCAGATCTTCACCAAAATCGAATCGAATCGTCCTTGTCAGACACCCAACCGGTCCACCAAATTTCGTCCAAATCCGTCCACAACTTTTTGAGATATCCTGCTACGTATCGTTTTTGGCCCTATCTCCCAATGGTGAAGAATCACTTAAAAAATTCAATAATTCTCATGTCCGAATCCATATTCAGATCTTCACCAAAATCGAATCGAATCGTCCTTGTCAGACACCCAACCGGTCCACCAAATTTCGTCCAAATCCGTCCACAACTTTTTGAGATATCCTGCTACGTATCGTTTTTGGCCCGATCTCCCAATGGTGAAGAATCACTTTAAAAATTAAATAATTCTGATGTCCGAATCCATATTCAGATCTTCACCAAAATCGAATCGAATCGTCCTTGTCAGACACCCAACCGGTCCACCAAATTTCGTCCAAATCCGTCCACAACTTTTTGAGATATCCTGCTACGTATCGTTTTTGGCCCGATCTCCCAATGGTGAAGAATCACTTTAAAAATTAAATAATTCTCATGTCCGAATCCATATTCAGATCTTCACCAAAATCGAATCGAATCGTCCTTGTCAGACACCCAACCGGTCCACCAAATTTCGTCCAAATCCGTCCACAACTTTTTGAGATATCCTGCTACGTATCGTTTTTGGCCCGATCTCTCAAAGGTGAAGAATCACTTTAAAAATTCTACGAGCCGGATCCGGATCTTCACCTAAATCTAAACAATTTCATCCTTGTCACATACACGACATCTCTGCCAAATTTCGTCTGAATCCGTACACAACTTTTTGAGATATCTTGTTCACAAACAGACAGACAGGGGTGAAAACATAACCTCCATCCACCTTTGGGGGAGGTAACTAGAAGGGCACTCGGTAGAGTGCATACCTCCACCATGCTGAACAGTTTACGTTTTGTATCCACTGATAGATCAGATCTGGATTCAGACCTGAACCAAAATCGAATCGGCTCATTCTTCTCGCCTAAACAACTCATTCACCAAGTTTCGTCCGAATCCATCAATAACGTTTTGAAACATGATGCTACATATACGTACATCGTTTTTGGTCCTGTTTCTCAATGGTGTCGAATCACTTTAATTTTTTTTTAATTATTGGAATCAAATCCGAATCCGGATCTTCACCAAAATCGAATCAATTCTTCTTTGTCACATACCCAACCTGTCCACCAAATTTCATCTAAATCCACCCACAACTTTTTGAGATATCCACAGGTGTGAAAGCAACCTCTGTTCACCATAGATGGCAGACTTAATTAACCAACTTTACACCCAATATACACTTGTGCTTACCTAAAAAGGGGGGCTGAATATAAAAAGTGTTGTTGTCCTACAATAGTAAAACATATATACATAGAGATATCAAGAAATAAAACCTGACATATTGAACTCTAACCTCATATTTATCTTTTGAACTCAAATCCAAATTTCTTGAGAATATCGAAATAATAACAAATTTGACTTCACTGTTCCAATACTTATGGAGAGCACTGTATCATATATATAAATATATATATATATATACAGTGCATTCAGAAAGTATTCAGACCCCTTCACTTTTTTCACTTTTTGTTAAGTTGCAGCCTCATGCTAAAATCGTTTAAATTCATTTTTTCCCTCATCAATCTGCACTCAATATCCCATAATGACAAAGAGAAAACAGGATTTTAGAAAGTTTTGCAAATTTATTAAAAAGAAAAAACTGAAATATCACATTGACATAAGTATTCACACCCTTTGCTATGACACTTGAAATTTAGCTCAGGTGCCTCCCATTTCTCATGATCATCTTTAAGATGTTTCTACACCTTGATTGGAGTCCACCTGTGGTAAATTCAATTGATTGGACATGATTTGGAAAGGCACACACCTGTCTATATAAGGTCTCACAGCTGACAATGCATATCGGAGCAAAAACCAAGCCATGAGGTTGAAGGAACTGCCTGCAGAGCTCAGAGACAGGATTGTGTCGAGGCACAGATCTGGGGAAGCCTACAAAAAAATTTCTGCTGCATTAAAGGTTCCCAAGAGCACAGTGGCCTCCATCATTCTTAAATGGAAGAAGTTTGGAACAACCAGGACTCTTCCTAGAGCTGGCCGCCCGGCCAAACTGAGCAATCGGGGGAGAAGGGCCTTGGTAAGAGAGGTGACCAAGAACCCGATGGTCACTCTGGCTGAGCTCCAGAGATCCTGTGTGGGGATGAGAGAAACTTCCAGAAGGACAACCATCACTGCAACACTCCACCGATCTGGGCTTTATGGCAAAGTGGCCAGATGGAAGCCTCTCCTCAGTGAAAGACACATGAAAGCCTGCTTGGAGTTTGCAAAAAAAGCACCTAAAGGACTCTCAGACAAAGATTATTTGGTCTGATGAAACCAAGATTGAACTGTTTGGCTTCCGTGCACATTGGAATGTGCACATCGGAATCAACTCCCCTGTGTGCGAATTTGTGTGTGACCCACTCCCCTCCGTGTGTGTGTGACCCACTTCCCCCCTCCCTCCTGTGTGTGTGTGTGACCCATTCCCCCCCCCCCCCCTCGTGTGTGTGTGACCCACTCCTTCACCCCTCCGCCAGTGTGTGTGTGTGTTTGTGTGTCCCACTCCCCCATGTGTGTGACCCACTCCCCTGCGTGTGTGTGTGACCCACTCCCCTGTGTGTGTGTGCAGTGTGCGTGATGTGGGAGGGATTTTTGGAGGGAGGGGATTTGAGCGCTTGAAGTCACGTTTTACATGAGATGTAATCACACATTTCAAACTGTATTTCCGATGTGCACACACATGCATTCACATGTTATCAGAAGTAAATACATTGTGTAGATTACATTATTTGTGGATCTGATAAATTGGCAGTAACCAGTTTGTAAAACTGAATGTTCAACATCTAAATGAAGACGTGCATGCCCATGGGATTCCCATGGGTGACCCCACTAGTCTATATAATATTTTCCGTAGGTGATTCTGTCTGTCTGTCTGTCTGTGATACGTCAGTCCTGGGGAGTGGCTACACCCGGTCTGGGAGGGGCTTTAAAAAATATATATACACCATTTTGTTTACTCGCATAGCTTTGAGGCCTCTTTTGTTAGGCCAGCGGTGTCTTGTTCTCTCACAGTTTTATTTCAACTCGAATTTGATATCTCATTTCATTTTTCACAGTCGCTAACATGGGTTTAGACACGGTTGAAAAAAAACTGGAAGAAAATTCGATGAAAGTTACCGTTTATAGAACGGAATGAATTTTCAAAGGCCTGTAACATGAAGGCCATTCATTGAGTCACTCTCACGATTTTATCTCGAATTCACCATCTGATTTCATTTTTATCGATGGTTTTAGACTCGGTGTCAGCAATAATTGAGAAAATAAACGCACACACGGGAATTGGGAAATTGCCGAGATATATTCAATAATCGCGGCTTTTCACGAATCGATGTATCGTACACCGCCCAAGATGACACAGACGGGAAAATGCTGACATTAAATAATCGCGGCTTTTTACGACTCGATATATCTTACACCGCCCAAGATGACAGACACGGGAAAATGCCGAGATATCTATATATATCCGATGCCATGGCTTTATCTGGAATCGAATTCACCATCACAGTCGCTGGGATGGTTCAAGTCTCAGCTTCAGCTAAATTTGACAAAATCGGCGACATGTATTCCAACAGCCGTTTTAATGTGTCGACTGTTATGTGGGCACGGGGAAGGAGAGAAGGGAATGAGAGAGGGGAATGAGAGAGGGAAAGGAGAGAGGGGAAGGAGAGAGGAGAATGAGTGGAGAGAACGTTCCCAGGACTTCGTTATTTATATTATTACTTGGTAAAAATACCGCGAGTGAATACTGAAGTTCGGGATCGAACCGAAGTCTAATTATATATTTTTCCATATCCCTGGGGTGTACATACAGAGTTTGTTTCAAGCGAGTCAACTCTTTTCCAACCATGGAATTAAACAATACAGTACTTCAAAATGTACATAATAATGTAAACTAACTATGGAATACAATATTTATTGTAACGTTTGGTTTTAATCTATTTTTACTTTGTAAAGCGAAAAGTTTTCCATACCTTCAAGCTTAAAAATGAAGAAGAGTCATGGCTCCATTGGTCGACGATCGGCCCGTGATGTGATATGCATTTTAATATTGAAGCAACACGTCTTCGAACATGATTAACTTTTTGAAGAAACAAAGGTACATTTTGATTGGTACATTTTTGGTTTTGATTTTGAAAGGTACATTTGTACAAAGGTACAAAGGTACAACTCAAGTAAAGGAAATGCCAGGTAATGCCTGTTTCCGTCGGGGAGATTATACACCGCCCAAAGAAAATGCGTTTTGTACCGACAGGTGTATGTGTGTGTGAGTGTGCGAGTGTGACTCACTCCCCCGTGTGCGAGTGTGACCAACTCCCCCGTGTGCGAATTTGTGTGTGTGACACTCCCCCGTGTGCGAGGGTGACCCACTTCCCCGTCCGTGTGCGAGTGTGTGTGTGACACACTCCCCCGTGTGCGAGTGTGATCAACTCCCCTGTGTGCGTGTGTGTGAGTGTGTGAGTGTGACCCACTCCCCCGTGTGCGAGTGTGATCAACTCCCCTGTGTGCGTGTGTGTGCGTGTGTGACCCACTCCCCCGTGTGCGAGGGTGACCCACTTCCCCGTCCGTGTGCGAGTGTGTGTGTGAAACACTCCCCTGTGTGCGAGTGTGTGTGTGACACACTCCCCCGTGTGCGAGTGTGACCACTCCCCCATCCGTGTGCGAGTGTGTGTGTGCGGGTGTGTGTGTGTGTGTGTGTGTGTGTGTGTGTGTGTGTGTGTGTGTGACCCACTCCCCTGTGGGTGATCCACTCCCTAGTGCAGTGTGTGCTATGTGGGAGGGATGGAGGTGGGGAGGGAGAGGATTTGAGCTCTTGAAGTCACATTTTACATGGGATGTAATTACACATTTCAAACTGTATTTCCCATGTGCACCCACATGCATTCACATGTTATCAGAAGTAAATACATTGTGTAGATTACATCATTTGTGGATCTGAGAAATCGCCAGTAACCATTTTGTGAAACTGAATGTGCAGGTGCAGCATCTAACTCAATATGTCGAAATGTCACACACGTCCATGCCCGTGGGATTCCCATGGGTGACCCCACTAGTAATTTAATAATACCTTTCATATAGATACAAAAGTGCAGGCACTATTAGAGCAATTTAAAAAATTCCCCCCAAAAAACGAACTTTTTTTTTCGAAGGAGTTTTTTAAAATGTATAATTCTTCTTTTTTTTCTTTCTTTTTTTTCCCCAAAACACTCTTCCGCACTCATTAATAAAACTGTGAAGGTTTGACGAAGTTCTGTTCAGCCATGTCTGAGAAAAATGACGACACACAGATAGACAAACAGCTCTCTTATAGTATGGATTAACTCAGAAAATATCACTGACGTCATTTCCACCTTCCCAGACATCCAGAGGAACAGGATTTGCAACTGGCATTGGTGGCAGTTTTGACATGGTATTTGTCCAATACAGACAAACAGCTTTGTGGAGCTATGTTGGGTTTTGTTGATCGTTTAGTTCAGGAATCAGACAATAGGTGGCACCATAGATTATCCCATCACGATGCCTTCCACAAGGATGGCACTCTAGTGCAGCAAGGATAAGAATGGCACTCTTGTGCAGCAAGGATAAGAATGGCACTCTTGTGCAGCAAGGATGGAACTCCTGTGCAGCAAAGATGGCGCTCTTGTACAGCAAGGATAAGAATGGCACTCTTGTGCAGCAAGGATAAGAATGGCACTCTAGTGCAGCAAGGATAAGAATGGCACTCTTGTGCAGCAAGGATGGAACTCTTGTGTAGCAAAGATGGCGCTCTTGTACAGCAAGGATAAGAATGGCACTCTTGTGCAGCAAGGATAAGAATGGCACTCTAGTGCAGCAAGGATAAGAATGGCACTCTTGTGCAGCAAGGATGGAACTCTTGTGCAGCAAAGATGGCGCTCTTGTACAGCAAGGATAAGAATGGCACTCTTGTGCAGCAAGGATGGAACTCTTGTGCAGCAAAGATGGCGCTCTTGTACAGCAAGGATGGCGCTCTTGTGCAGCAAGGATGGCACTCTTGTACCTAAAGGATAGCACTCTTGTACAGCAAGGATGGCACTCTTGTACAGCAAGGATGGCGCTCTTGTGCAGCAAAGATGGCGCTCTTGTGCAGCAAGGATGGCGCTCTTGTGCAGCAAAGATGGCGCTCTTGTGCAGCAAAGATGGCACTCTTGTACAGCAAGGATGGCACTCTTGTACAGCAAGGATGGCACTCTTGTACCTAAAGGATAGCACTCTTGTACAGCAAGGATGGCACTCTTGTACAGCAAGGATGGCGCTCTTGTGCAGCAAAGATGGCGCTCTTGTACAGCAAGGATGGCACTCTTGTACCTAAAGGATAGCACTCTTGTACAGCAAGGATGGCGCTCTTGTACAGCAAGGATAGCACTCTTGTACAGCAAGGATGGCACTCTTGTGCAGCAAGGATGGCGCTCTTGTACAGCAAGGATAGCACTCTTGTACAGCAAGGATGGCGCTCTTGTACAGCAAGGATAGCACTCTTGTACAGCAAGGATGGCGCTCTTGTACAGCAAGGATAGCGCTCTTGTACAGCAAGGATGGCGCTCTTGTACAGCAAGGATGGCACTCTTGTACAGCAAGGATGGCGCTCTTGTACAGCAAGGATAGCACTCTTGTACAGCAAGGATGGCGCTCTTGTACAGCAAGGATGGCGCTCTTGTACAGCAAGGATGGCACTCTTGTGCAGCAAGGATGGCGCTCTTGTGCAGCAAAGATGGTGCTCTTGTACAGCAAGGATAAGAATGGCACTCTTGTGCAGCAAGGATAAGAATGGCACTCTAGTGCAGCAAGGATAAGAATGGCACTCTTGTGCAGCAAGGATGGAACTCTTGTGCAGCAAAGATGGCGCTCTTGTACAGCAAGGATAAGAATGGCACTCTTGTGCAGCAAGGATGGAACTCTTGTGCAGCAAAGATGGCGCTCTTGTACAGCAAGGATAAGAATGGCACTCTTGTGCAGCAAGGATAAGAATGGCACTCTAGTGCAGCAAGGATAAGAATGGCACTCTTGTGCAGCAAGGATGGAACTCTTGTGCAGCAAAGATGGCGCTCTTGTACAGCAAGGATAAGAATGGCACTCTTGTGCAGCAAGGATAAGAATGGCACTCTAGTGCAGCAAGGATAAGAATGGCACTCTTGTGCAGCAAGGATGGAACTCTTGTGCAGCAAAGATGGCGCTCTTGTACAGCAAGGATAAGAATGGCACTCTTGTGCAGCAAGGATGGAACTCTTGTGCAGCAAAGATGGCGCTCTTGTACAGCAAGGATGGCGCTCTTGTGCAGCAAGGATGGCACTCTTGTACCTAAAGGATAGCACTCTTGTACAGCAAGGATGGCACTCTTGTACAGCAAGGATGGCGCTCTTGTGCAGCAAAGATGGCGCTCTTGTGCAGCAAAGATGGCACTCTTGTACAGCAAGGATGGCACTCTTGTACAGCAAGGATGGCACTCTTGTACCTAAAGGATAGCACTCTTGTACAGCAAGGATGGCACTCTTGTACAGCAAGGATGGCGCTCTTGTGCAGCAAAGATGGCGCTCTTGTACAGCAAGGATGGCACTCTTGTACCTAAAGGATAGCACTCTTGTACAGCAAGGATGGCACTCTTGTACAGCAAGGATGGCGCTCTTGTGCAGCAAGGATGGCGCTCTTGTACAGCAAGGATAGCACTCTTGTACAGCAAGGATGGCACTCTTGTACAGCAAGGATGGCGCTCTTGTGCAGCAAGGATGGCGCTCTTGTACAGCAAGGATAGCACTCTTGTACAGCAAGGATGGTGCTCTTGTACAGCAAGGATAGCACTCTTGTACAGCAAGGATGGCGCTCTTGTACAGCAAGGATAGCACTCTTGTACAGCAAGGATGGCGCTCTTGTACAGCAAGGATGGCACTCTTGTACAGCAAGGATGGCGCTCTTGTACAGCAAGGATAGCACTCTTGTACAGCAAGGATGGCGCTCTTGTACAGCAAGGATGGCACTCTTGTACAGCAAGGATGGCGCTCTTGTACAGCAAGGATGGCGCTCTTGTACAGCAAGGATGGCGCTCTTGTACAGCAAGGATGGCACTCTTGTGCAGCAAGGATGGCGCTCTTGTACAGCAAGGATAGCACTCTTGTACAGCAAGGATGGCGCTCTTGTACAGCAAGGATGGCGCTCTTGTACAGCAAGGATAGCACTCTTGTACAGCAAGGATGGCGCTCTTGTACAGCAAGGATAGCACTCTTGTACAGCAAGGATGGCGCTCTTGTACAGCAAGGATGGCGCTCTTGTACAGCAAGGATGGCGCTCTTGTACAGCAAGGATGGCACTCTTGTACAGCAAGGATGGCGCTCTTGTGCAGCAAGGATGGCGCTCTTGTACAGCAAGGATAGCACTCTTGTACAGCAAGGATGGCACTCTTGTACAGCAAGGATAGCACTCTTGTACAGCAAGGATGGCGCTCTTGTGCAGCAAGGATGGCGCTCTTGTACAGCAAGGATAGCACTCTTGTACAGCAAGGATGGCGCTCTTGTGCAGCAAGGATGGCGCTCTTGTACAGCAAGGATGGCACTCTTGTACAGCAAGGATGGCGCTCTTGTACAGCAAGGATGGCGCTCTTGTGCAGCAAGGATGGCGCTCTTGTACAGCAAGGATAGCACTCTTGTACAGCAAGGATGGCGCTCTTGTACAGCAAGGATAGCACTCTTGTACAGCAAGGATGGCACTCTTGTACAGCAAGGATGGCGCTCTTGTGCAGCAAAGATGGCGCTCTTGTACAGCAAGGATGGCACTCTTGTACCTAAAGGATAGCACTCTTGTACAGCAAGGATGGCGCTCTTGTGCAGCAAAGATGGCGCTCTTGTACAGCAAGGATGGCGCTCTTGTACCTAAAGGATAGCACTCTTGTACAGCAAGGATGGCGCTCGTGTACAGCAAGGATGGCGCTCTTGTACAGCAAGGATGGCACTCTTGTACAGCAAGGATGGTGCTCTGTGCAGCAAAGATGGCGCTCTTGTACAGCAAGGATGGCACTCTTGTACCTAAAGGATAGCACTCTTGTACAGCAAGGATGGCGCTCGTGTACAGCAAGGATGGCGCTCGTGTACAGCAAGGATGGCACTCTTGTACAGCAAGGATGGCGCTCGTGTACAGCAAGGATGGCGCTCTTGTACAGCAAGGATGGCGCTCTTGTACAGCAAGGATGGCGCTCTTGTACAGCAAGGATGGTGCTCTTGTACAGCAAGGATTGCGCTCTTGTACAGCAAGGATGGCGCTCGTGTACAGCAAGGATGGCGCTCGTGTACAGCAAGGATGGCACTCTTGTACAGCAAGGATGGCGCTCGTGTACAGCAAGGATGGCGCTCTTGTACAGCAAGGATGGCGCTCGTGTACAGCAAGGATGGCGCTCGTGTACAGCAAGGATGGCGCTCGTGTACAGCAAGGATGTCGCTCGTGTACAGCAAGGATGGCGCTCGTGTACAGCAAGGATGGCGCTCGTGTACAGCAAGTATGGCGCTCGTGTACAGCAAGGATGGCGCTCGTGTACAGCAAGGATGGCGCTCGTGTACAGCAAGGATGGCGCTCGTGTACAGCAAGGATGGCGCTCTTGTACAGCAAGGATGGCGCTCGTGTACAGCAAGGATGGCGCTCGTGTACAGCAAGGATGGCGCTCGTGTACAGCAAGGATGGCGCTCTTGTACAGCAAGGATGTCGCTCGTGTACAGCAAGGATGTCGCTCGTGTACAGCAAGGATGGCGCTCGTGTACAGCAAGGATGGCGCTCGTGTACAGCAAGGATGGCGCTCGTGTACAGCAAGGATGGCGCTCTTGTACAGCAAGGATTTTTGTGTGATTATTGGGATTTTTGTGTGAGTGAATGGGGGAAGATCCAAAGAACTATGCCACTCACCTGTAACACCAGGACAGGGCCCGTGGAAATTTGGGAACATTGGGATGGCTTCCGCAGGTAATGTTGGGTAATGTGGCATCCGCCGGGGGATGTGGTCTTTAGAGGGACGCGGGTTATACAAATGTTCTTGCAATTTTATTAAAGTTTTGTGACTAAGGTAGAGTTTTTGTGTGTTGACCATTTTTCTACCCGCCCCAGGAATTGACAGAGGATACCAAGAGTTGTAAATATTTGAATTGTTGCTTAAGTGGTGTAGAACGGCATAGCAAGGAGAAGAGGTAAGTTAGCTACGGCTCGCTTCCCACAGCCCCTCCTAATTTCATAGGCTAATTAAGTATGAGTCGGTAAGTGTTAAGGCTGGAAGTGGAATGGTAACGCCTGCAGTGAACCTTGCAGGACCGTAGGTTCTGGAGGGTGGGGGGGGTTACATTTATGGGGGTAGGCAATGGAATACCTTAGTCCAGGTAGATTGTATCGGGTAGTCTGCCTCGAATGTCGCGAAGAAGAAAAACCCCTCTTGTAACCAAGTACAGCAAGGATGGGTCAGGTTGAGATGGTTTGGTCATGTTTTTTTTTTTTTTTTTTTGTATACAAGATCGAGGCTCGTGAAAGAGCGAACATTTATCACACAGAAAGACAAACCGACAAACCGACACATAACCGACAAACCGACACATAAAACAAATAACATCGGGAGTGGTAGACAAGATGGGGAGAGAGGGGGAAGGACACAAACACAACATTTGAGAGCAGGAACCGAGAGACATGGAGACATCGAGAGATCTGTGGGACGGAGAGGGCTTTGGGGGGGAGGCATGGGAAAAGGGGTGGGAGAGGCATAAAACATATGGACACTGCCAGGACTACCAGCAAAGAAGTTGGAATTACAAACAAGGTGGATCTGGGGTGAATTAGTGGGGGTAGAAAAGATCAAGGTTTTGGATGGCGGAAGATAAGAGATGGTGGTGAACAGCTGTTTTAAAGACCTGGAGGGAGGAGTGGGATTGAAGGGAGTGTGGGAGTTTGTTCCAGAGGCGGGAGAAAAGAGGAATGAAGGAGTGAAGGTGAGCAGAGAGCCGAGATTTCGGCAGTTTAACCATCAGAGGCTTGCTGGCAGATCTTGTGCGACCTGTAGGAATATTTGGGGGACAGAGCACAGAGAGAGCTGGGGGTGCAAGGCCGGAGAGGAGTCGGTAGAAGACAGAAAGACCAC
This sequence comes from Myxine glutinosa, assembly GCF_964187855.1. Lineage (NCBI taxonomy): Eukaryota > Metazoa > Chordata > Myxini > Myxiniformes > Myxinidae > Myxine > Myxine glutinosa. Next base: position 12,832,745 of record NC_136269.1, on the reverse strand, counting down.
CTACCTGCCTGCGGTGAGTGAGTGAAAGGCCCTCAGAGATAGCTTCATCGCGGGAGATTCCAATGATTCTGAAAGCTTTGGTTTCAACAGCGTGAAGCCGAGCTAGGTGTGAGGCAGGAGCACCAGCCCATAGGGGAGAACAGTATTCCATTGAGCTGCGGATGAAAGCCTTGTATGTGGTGAGGAGCTCAGGTGTGCCTAGGAAGGACTTCGCACGACGGAGGATGCCCAGTCGGCGACTGGCTTTGCAGGCCAGCTTGGAAATGTGGTTTTCCCAAGAAAGATCATGGCAGATAGTGAGACCCAAAAGCTTGAGCGACAGAACTTCTTGGAGAGGATTGTTGAGAAAGTAGATGGGAGGGTTGTCCAGTCGATCTTTTCGGAGAGACATAGTAAGAGTGTGAGATTTGTCAGGATTGAAAGTCATGTTCCACTTGTTTGACCAGTCTGTGATTTTGTCCAGGTCTTCAGAGAGTGAGGAGGCTGCAGACTGCCGATCTGAGGGAAGAGGAATGGAGCGGCAGAGAGTGGAGTCATCAGCAAAGAGATTTTTTTTTTTTTTTTTTTTTTTTTTTTGTATACAAGATCGAGGCTCGTGAAAGAGCGAACATTAATCACACAGAAAGACAAACCGACACATAAAACATATAACATCGGGAGCGGTAGACAAGATGGGGAGAGAGGGGGAAGGACACAAACACAACATTTGAGAGCAGGGACCGAGAGACATGGAGACATCGAGAGATCTGAGAGAGGGCGAGGGCTTTGGGGCGGGGGGGGGGGGGGCATTGGAAGGGGGCGGTGGGAGAGGTATAAAACATATGGACAATGCCAGGACTTCCAGGAAAGAAGTTGGAATTTCAAACAAGGTGGATCTGGGGTGAATTAGCGGGGGAAGAAAAGATCAAGGTTTTGGATGGGGGAAGATAAGAGATGGTGGTGAACAGCTGTTTTAAAGACCTGGAGGGAGGAGTGGGATTGAAGGGAGTGAGGGAGTTTGTTCCAGAGGCGGGAGAAAAGAGGAATGAAAGAGTGAAGGTGAGCAGAGAGCCGAGATTTCGGCAGTTTAACCATCAAAGGGTTGCTGGCAGATCTTGTGCGACCTGTAGGAATATTTGGGGGACAGAGCACAGAGAGAGCTGGGGGTGCAAGGCCGGAGAGGAGTCGGTAGAAGACAGAAAGACCACCTACCTGCCTGCGGTGAGTGAGTGAAAGGCCCTCAGAGATAGCTTCATCGCGGGAGATTCCAATAATTCTGAAAGCTTTAGTTTCAACAGCGTGAAGCCGAGCTAGGTGTGAGGCAGGAGCACCGGCCCATAGGGGAGAACAGTATTCCATTGAGCTGCGGATGAAAGCCTTGTATGTGGTGAGGAGCTCAGGTGTGCCGAGGAAGGACTTCGCACGACGGAGGATGCCCAGTCGGCGACTGGCTTTGGAGGCCAGCTTGGAAATGTGGTTTTCCCAAGAAAGATCATGGCAGATAGTGAGACCCAAAATCTTGAGCGACAGAACGTCTTGGAGAGGATTGTTGAGAAAGTAGATGGGAGGGTTGTCCAGTCGATCTTTTCGGAGAGACATAGTAAGAGTGTGAGATTTGTCAGGATTGAAAGACATGTTCCACTTGTTTGACCAGTCTGTGATTTTGTCCAGGTCTTCAGAGAGTGAGGAGGCAGCAGACTGCCGATCTGAGGGAAGAGGAATGGAGCGGCAGAGAGTGGAGTCATCAGCAAAGAGATAGAGAGGATTTTCGAGAGAGTCAGAGAGATCATTGATGAAGACCAGAAAAAGCACGGGGCCCAGAACACTGCCTTGGGGAACTCCAGCCTGAACAGGAAGAGGAGATGAGAGAAACCCATTCAGGGCCACACGTTGACGACGACTAGAGAGGAAGTCCGCCAGCCATGCGTGGAGATTTCCATGGATACCAAAGGAGGAGAGTTTGGTGAGCAGAGCGGGGTGCCAGACCGTGTCGAAGGCACGTGATATGTCGAGGGAGACAGCTCTAATTTCCTGTTTGGCATTGAGGACCTCCATCCATTGTTGAGACAGCAGAAGCAGCATGTCCAGAGTAGAGTGACCTGGTCTGAAACCAAATTGATGATCAGAGATCAAGCCATTGGAGAAGAGGAAAGATTTCATATCCGAAGCAATGATGGATTCCATGACTTTGCTGATAATTGGGAGAAGGCTGATTGGTCTGTAGTTGCTAGGATCTGTTTTTGCACCTTTTTTGTGCAAAGCGGTGATGTTGGCTGATTTCCAAGCAGATGGCAGTTGACCTTGAGCAAAAGAGAGGGTGAAGAGAACAGAGAGAGGGTGAGACAGAGCAGCAGAGCAGGATTTTAGGACCCGTGGGCTGATGCCGTCGGGTCCAGTTGCAGAATCAGAGTCGAGGGTTGACAGAAACTTTTCCACCTTGTCAGGAGGAAAGGACACGGAGTCCAGGAGCAGCAGGGTTCGACTGGGTATGGTGGGTACAGAGAGGGATGGGTTTGGGACACAAGATGTAGAGGCAAACACAGAGTTGAGGCATTCAGCTTTTTCACGTGCGGAGTCAGCTGTGTAGCCGTTTGAGGTAAGGGAGGGGATGGAGGGGGAACAAACACCAGAAACGGATTTGACCAGACGCCACCAGGATTTGGAAGAGGGAGACAGATAAGAGAGTTCGGTCTTGAGAACGGAGAGATACTGTTTCCTGGCTCTCCTGAGGGTGGACACACACTTGTTTCGGGCTTTGTGAAAGGAAATGAGATTTCCTTCCATTGGATTTGCTTTCCAGGAGACGAAGGCAAGTTGTTTCTGGGCAACAGCCTCACCACAAGATTCCGTGTACCATGGAAGGGAGGAAGGGTATGACAACTGAAGACGAGATGGGATAAATCTGTGCATGAGAGAGAGCAATTTACTTTGGAAGAATTCCCAGGATGAGTTGATGTCAGAGGTGGTAGAGATGGGAGACCAGTCCAGATGATTGATGGCTGCTTGAAGACCGTGCCAGTTGGCCTGAGTGAAATGCCAGACTCGTCGACGCTGAGCAGGCTCCCTGAGGATGGTCAGAGAGATGTCCACTTTAACAAGGACATGATCAGATGATCCGATCGGAGCAGAAGAAGAGCAGCAGACATTTTCAGGGAAGTTAGTCATAACCAAGTCCAGAAGAGAAGATGTTCCGTTGACTGAGATCCGGGTCGGGAAATTGACAGATTGTGTCAGTCCCAGTGAGTCGCAGAAGTCCTTTGCTGAGGAGCCATGGCTGGTGAGAGAGGTACCCACACCCAGCCAACTGGCATGATGACAGTTGAAATCACCACATATGAGGAAGAGAGAGTTGGGATGAGTAGATAGAAGTTGGTCCATATCATCAGACAGCGAGATGTAGATGGAGTCATCACTGTTTGGTGGACGGTACAACACACATATGAACAAGAGGTGGGAGCGAAGGGGAAGCCGTAGCCAGAGGTATTCCTGGGGGTGAGGTGGAGAGAGTGCAGTGCAGGGCGAGTGAGGAAGAGAGTTTTTGATAAAGATAGCTACCCCGCCTCCAGGCCGAGGCTCAGGTCTATCATACCGGAGGAGGGAGTAGCCCGGGAGAGATACTATGGAATCAGAGACATCATAAAGGAGGAAAGTTTCTGTTAAGCAGATCACGTCTGGTTTGACAGAAGCAACCTGTATGGAGAGATCAGTTAAGTTTGAACGAAGGCCCCGGATGTTTGAGGTCCATACCGTTAATGAAGAGGAAGGGGGAGCATCAGATACAGAACAGGGGGGAGGAGGGGTAGGGTAAGATGTGGAAGAGGTGGAAGAGGTAGGGAGAGCTGTTGAAGGTGTGTCAGAGATTTCAGAATAGCTCGGAGAAAGGGAAGGATGGGGCGGACAAGAGGTTTGATGGTGATTGGGTGAGCCACAATGAGGTGTTATTTGAGGAGGGGGAAGAGCGAGGCAGAAGGTTGGGGGAGATGGAGGTGAGAGTTTGAAGGGGGAAGAAGCGGGGAGGACGCTTTGAGGAGGGGGAGTGAGAGGGGGAAATTGAGAAGCAATGAGGGTGGGGAGATTTGAAGGGGAGGGGTGAGGGGGGAGTTTGGGAGGGAAGGGACAAGGGGAGGGATTTGAAAGGGATGGGATATGGGGGAGATTTGGAGGGGAGGGGTGAGGCAGGAGTCTAGGAGGGGAGGGGCGAGGGGGCGTCTTGGCGGGGAGGGGTGAGGGGGTAGTTTAGGAGGGAGGGGGCAAGGGGGGGGATTTGAAAGGGATGGGTGATGGGGAAGATTTGGAGGGGAGGGGTGATGGGGAAGATTTGGAGGGGAGGGGTTATGGGGAAGATTTGGAGGGGAGGGGTGAGATTGGATTTTTGAAAGTGTACGATTTATGGGAAACGAACGTTTATTGCAAAATGAGTTTCTTGTGACCTTCGAGTTAAAAATACGTTTTAGGACGCTGGATGGAGGATGGAGTGCAGGAGAGTTTAGGGAATGTAGAAAAAAGGCACTATAGGAGATGGATATTTTTTTAGGGATGAATTGATTTGGTGAGCAAGTCGAAAGCAGCCTTTTAAAGAAGAAGAAGAAAAAGGTGTTATAAAATATGACGGAATACATAACTTGAGGGGAAAGTGTAAACATTGAAGGTTAATGAGTGAAAACTATCTGGGGAAATGGGGGAGAAACACGTGGTCGAAGAACGAACGAACGAATAAGAACGAATAAACGAATGAGAAAAGAGAAGGAAATGATTATTATTATTTTATTTTTTTGAGTTGAGATTTACACAAGGAAGTAGGCTATGGGTGAAAAGACTGGGAATACAGAGAACGAAAGTTATTGGATCACAAACGACGGACCACTGAGAGAAAAACAAAGCCTCAAGGTTGTACAGTGCACACTGTACAAGGCCTCAAGACACGACACGAATTAACACGATTTTCAATACAGGTATTTTCCAGAGATAGAGAGGATTTTCCAGAGAGTCGGAGAGATCATTGATAAAGACCAGAAAAAGCACAGGGCCCAGCACACTGCCTTGGGGAACTCCAGCCTGAACAGGAAGGGGAGATGAGAGAAATCCATTCAGGGCCACACGTTGACTACGACCAGAGAGGAAGTCCGCAAGCCATGCATGGAGATTTCCATGGATACCATAGGAGTAGAGTTTGGTGAGCAGAGCTGGGTGCCAGACCGTATCGAAGGCACGTGATATGTCAAGGGAGACAGCTCTGATTTCCTGTTTGGCATTGAGGACCTCCATCCATTGTTGAGACAGGAGAAGCAGCATGTCCAGAGTAGAGTGACCTGGTCTGAATCCAAATTGATGATCAGAGATCAAGCCATTGGAGAAGAGGAAAGATTTCATATCCGAAGCAATGATGGATTCCATGACTTTGCTGATAATTGGGAGCAGGCTGATTGGTCTGTAGTTAAAAGGATCTGTTTTTGCACCTTTTTTGTGTAAAGCGGTAATGTTTGCTGATTTCCAGGATGCTGGCAGATGACCTTGAGCAAAAGATAGGGTGAAAAGAACAGAGAGAGGGTGAGATAGAGCGGCAGAGCAGGATTTTAGGACCCGTGGGCTGATGCCGTCTGGTCCAGTTGCAGAATCAGAGTCGAGGTTAGACAAAAACGCCTCCACCTTGTCAGGAGAGAAGGACACAGAGTCCAGGAGCAGTTGGGTTCGACTGGGAAAGGTGGGAACAGAGAGAGATGGGTTTGGGACTAAAGATTTTGAGGCAAACACAGAGTTGAGGCATTCGGCTTTGTCACGTGCCATGTCAACTGTGTGGCCATTTGAGGTAAGGGAGGGGATGGAGGGGGAACAAACACCAGAAACGGATTTGACCAGACGCCACCAGGATTTGCAGGAAGGAGACAGGTTTGAGAGTTTGTTCTTGAGTGAGGAGATAGTGCTTCCTGGCACTCCTGAGGGTAGACACACACTTGTTCCGAGCTTGGTGGAAGGAACTGAGATTGCCTTCAGTTGGATTAGCCTTCCAAGAGGCAAAGGCAAGTTGTTTCAGGGCAACTGCCTCACCACAAGATTCAGTGTACCATGGACGGGAGGAAGGGTAAGACAACTGAAGACGAGATGGGATAAATCTGTGCATGAGAGAGATCAGTTTGCTTTGGAAGAATTCCCAGGAAGAATTGATGTCAGAGGCAGTGGAGATGGGAGACCAATCCAGACGATTGATGGCTGCTTGAAGCCCGTCCCAGTCGGCCTGAGTGAAATGCCAGACTCTTCGACGCTGAGGAGGCTCTCTGAGAATGGCCAGAGAGATGTCCACTTTGACAAGCACATGATCAGAAGAACCGATTGGAGCAGAAGAAGAGCAGCAGACATTAGCAGGGAAGTTTGTCATAACCAAGTCTAGAAGAGAAGAAACTCCATTGGCTGAGATCCGGGTCGGGAAATTGACAGATTGTGTCAATCCCAGTGAGTCACAGAAGTCCTTTGCTTAGGTGCCATGACTGGTGAGAGAGGAACCCACACCCAACCAGGTGGCATGATGACAGTTGAAGTCACCACATATGAGGAAGAGAGAGTTGGGATGAGTGGATAGAAGTTGGTCCATGTTGTCAGAGAGTGAAATGTAAATTGAGTCATCACTGTTTGGGGGACGGTACAGAACACATATGAACAAAAGGTGGGAGCGGAGAGGAAGCCGTAGCCAGAGGTACTCCTGGGGGTGAGGAGGAGAGAGGGCAGTGCAAGGAGAGTGAGGAAGAGAGTTTTTGATAAAGATAGCCACCCCACCACCAGGACGAGGCTCAGGTCTATCATACCGGAAGAGGGAGTAACCAGGAAGAGATATTGAGGAATCAAAGACATCTTGAAGGAGGAAAGTCTCTGTTAAGCAGATCAAGTCTGGATTGTCAGAAGCAACCTGTATGGAGAGATCAGTCAGGTTTGAGCGAAGGCCCCAGATGTTTGAGGTCCATACCGTTAAAGAAGAGAGAGGGGGAGCATCGGGTACAGGACAGGGGAGGGGAGGAGTAGGGTAAGATGAAGGATGAGAGGGGGAGGTAGGGAGAGCAGTTGATAGTGTGTCAGAGATTACAGAAGAGTTCCAAGAAAGGGAAGGATGAGGAGGATGAAAGGTTTGGTGGTGAAGGGATGAGGCAGAGTGAGGGGTTGTTTGAGGGGGGCATGGGACAGTAGAAGGTTGGGGCGGGTGGAGGCATGAGATAGAAGGGAGACGAGGTGGGGAGGAGGCAACTTTGAGGAGGGGGGAGGAGGGAGAATTTGAGAGGAATGGTATGGGGGGAGATTTGAATGGGAGGAGTTGGGGGGGAGTTTTGAAGGGGAGGAGTGAGGCGGGAGTTTAGGAGGGGAGGGGCAAGGGGGGAGTTTAGGAGGGGAGGGGCAAGGGGGGGGTCTAGTACTGGAGGGGCAAGGGGGGAGTTTAGGAGTGTAGGGGCAAGGGGGGGGATTTGGAGGGGAGTGGCAAGGGAGGAGTTTATGAGGGGAAGGGCAAGGGGGGAGTTCAGGAGTGGAGGGGCAAGGGGGGGGGGATTTCGAGGGGAGGAGCAAGGGGGGACTTTAGGAGGGGAAGGGCAGGGGGGGGGGGAGTTCAGGAGTGGAGGGGCAAGGGGGGAGTTTAAGAGTGGAGGGGAAAGGGGGGAGTTTAGGAGTGTAGGTGCAAGGGGGGGGATTTGGAGGGGAGGGGCAAGAGGGGAGTTTAGAAAGTGGATGATTAATGAAAGACGAACATTGATAACAAATTGGGTTTGTTGTGATTTTCAAGTTAGCAATCCGATTCAGAACGATGGAGGAGGGATGGAATGAATGTGAATTTAGACCATGTAGTGAGGGAGACGTATAAGATATTGAATTTCTTTTTTTTGACGTGGAATGAGTTGGAGAGGAAATTGAGAAAAGCCTTTTAAATAGGAAGAAAAACAGCGTGTTGTAATATACCACTGAATAAACCACTGAAGGGGAAAGGTTAAACATATTTAAAATAATATTTAAACAGAACCGTGAACAATCTTATATGCACAAAATACCAACGGGGGGAGGGCCGAGAGGGACCCCCACGAGTCACGTGCAGGGCAAAAGGTGTATGGCAAGGAGATAATGGGGGCGGGGCGAAAAGCACCGCGATACACCTGGACAGAAAGTACAGGATGAGACAACGGCACACGTGGAGAAAGGAAAAATAAATGTTTTTTTTTGTTTTGTTTTTTTTGTTGTTTTTGGGGGGGGGGGGGTGGGGTGGGGTGGGGATTTAAAACGTTAGACAGAGAGTAATACGTTCGGTGTAGAAGGGAAAAACTGAGAGCCAAGCAAAACACGATGTAGGGGACTTAAGTTAACAAACACCGACAGGGGTACAAGGCCGCACACGAGGCGCAGAACAGGATTAATTAATTACGAGTTACAGGAAATTCAAACCAAAACTAACTATAAACAAACAATAAAGCATGGACGATAAAGTAACGAGTTGAAATTTGACAAACACACGAATGAAAAAATAACCACTTTGGATGCCCGGAGAGAAACCAAGCCTCCAGGTCGGAAGCTTCAACAACTAGGCCGCATGGCCGCGCGTGGCACGAGATACTCGACTATTTTTTACAGGTATGAAAGATTAACCCCGATAAAACTTCCGAGGGACACTTAAAAGGTACACACACGTAAGATAAACAGTTTAGACAAGAATACAAATGTGACAATGACTTAGCTTCGAGCGTGCGTGAAGATCGTGGAACAGCTTCGAAAATCCGTGACCGCCCCGATCAAGATCTCGTGAGATCCAAATTTCTGTGGTGTTGAGGAAGGATGAAAGTGACTGGTTGAGAAGAGTGATGGAAATGAATGTAGAAGGAAGCAGAGGACGGGGAAGACCGAGAAAGACTTGGCTAAAGATGGTGGAAGAAGAAATGCGGGCAAGGGGGTTAACAAGGAGAGATGCAGAAAATAGGGCAAAATGGAGAAGATTGTCATGGGGACCGCAAGGCTAACCCCTGCTCTAGCAGGGAAAATGGCCTTTTAAAATGCATGTTGTGTGTTTGTTGTGTGTAACCAAGTCAGCCCGCATGTCCGGTAAGATCGTACATTTGTCTCCATGCAAGGGGTGGAGCTATGATAATTAGTTTGGGTATAAGGTAACTTTCCCTGTATGGAGTTGCCTCTGTGGTTTTCCCTTCGTTCCTTATGACACATGCAACACCAGCCATGCGATCAGGACCTGAAATAAATAACATGATCGCCGACCAGAGTCGAACACTACCACTGACGCCACCAGCTGAGTCATCACAAGGGATGGCAAGAAGGGCCGTGAGGCCCCACCCCGAAAGGCGATGATTTGCCATAGAGCGATGCGATAGCGCTCGTTGATTGGCGCGTGCATGACGTGATCACAAAACGTTCCAGCACAAGGGACAAAAAGGCAGAGCACCGCCATTTTTGCTCTTGGTTCCGACATTCGTTATGGACTGGACGCATTGGTCTCTCTCTCTCTCTCTCTCTCTCTCTCTCTTTCTCTCTCTCTCTCTCTCTCTCTCTCTCTCTCTCTCTCTCTCTCGTGCTGGGCTTGGTCGTACGCGGTCACATTCGTGTTCTCTCGCTGCTCCTGGCTGTGTGGAAGGTGGTCGCATCCTTCTCTCTGATTCCAGTGGTGCTGGCTTCCTGGTGGCTGTGGTCCGTAGCGTGTGTGCCTGAGAGACCTCGGCGCTTTGTGGAGCGTGGGACGGGGGAGGAGAGAACTTTGGCTGCCTCGCGTGGGCAGCTGATGGCAGCGCGAGTTCGCACCATTGTGCATTTCTCATTTTAGGACTCGGTGATCCGTTCGGCGGCCGGCAAGGTTCGGGGACCACTTGAGGAGACGAGCGGTATAGCAGGCAAATGCACCACACACATTTTTACTTTCGTTTATTTCTCCCTGTGTCTGTATTTGAGTCTGTAGCGAGACGTCTCAATTTAGGAATTTAGTGTTACCTTTTCATCGTGTTATCCTGGCATTTCTTTTATTAAACCCTTTATTTGTTAAATTTCAATTCCTTGTCTGTCCTGTTTATTTGTTGGTGGATCAAAAAAAACCCCGTCCCGCGTCCGTCCGTCCATGTAAGCTCTCGCTGCACTACCCCCCCCCCCCCCCCCCCGTGTGTGCTGAAGAGATAACACCACCATAGTTTGAGTATACGCCTCGGAGTTAAAGCTCGGTTGGCCATTCATCACTCAGGGGTGTTAATCCCAGGGATGCGCCAATATGTATAGGTATAGGTATACATATCTGCATAGTTATATGTGTCCCTATACCTATACATATACATATACACATACACATTCACAGATACAAACATATACATATACATATACACAAACATACGTATACAATCTATACATATACTTATATGTGTCCCTATAACTATGCACAAACATATACATATACATATACATATACATATACGTACATATACAGTCAATATGACTTTAAATTGTTTACTTTATGCAAAGGGCTTTCACAGAAACAAAATGTACACACATGAGTTCAATGTAATATTCTACAGTCGTGGCCAAAAATATTGGCACCCTTGCAATTTTTTCAAACAACTTACAATTTTCTCTAACAATAAATTGAAATTGACAAAAGTATTTGGTCTCTACAAGTCTTTATTTCACTGTTAATATTACAGAACCTTTGTTTTTGATTAAGAACTTGATTTAACCTTTTAAATCAGAAAATAAAAATAAATGGCATTGACAAAATTATTGACACCCAAGACTTAACAGGACAAATTTGTAGCACACCTTTGGACAAAATACCTGCACTCAAGCGCTTCCTATAGCCATGAATGAGCTTTCTACACCTCTCTACTGGTAGTTTGGCCCACTCTTCTTGTGCAAACTGCTCCTGTTCTCCCAGATTTGAAGGGTGCCTTCTCCTCACAGCTGTTTTCAGATCTCCCCACAGGTGTTCAATGGTATTTATATCTGGACTCATTGCTGGCCATTTCAGAACAGTCTAGCATTTTGTCTTGAACCATTCCTGGATGTTTTTTGAAGTGTGGTTGGGGTCATTGTCCTGCTGCAAGACCCATGACCTTCAACGGAGACCCAGCTTTCTGACACTGGGTTGAACATTGCACTCCAAAATGCCTTGGTAATCTCCTGATTTCATGATGCCATGTACATTGTACACATTCAAGGCACCCAGTGCCAGAGGCAGCACAGCAACCCCAAAACATCACTGAACCTCCTCCATGTTTCACTGTAGGGAAGGTGTTCTTTTCTTTGAAGGCTTCATTTTGTTTTCTGTAAACATAGAGATGATGTGCTTCATCAAGCTCTAATTTCATCTCATTTGTCCACATTCTCCCTGAAGGATTTTGGCTTGTTCAGGTGTGTTTTAACAAACTCCAGTCGTGCTTTCTTTGCAGTGGGGTCCTCCTGGGTAGAACCATAGAACCCCCTTTCATTGAGTTGGCGACAGATGGTGCAAGTTGAAACTGTCGTACCTTGTGTCTGAAGGTCAGCTTGAATCTGTTTGGCAGTTGATCGAGGTGCTTTCTTCACCATTTGAACAATCCTTCGCTGCAATCTTTGATCAAGTTTTCTCTTGCAGCCACGTCCAGGGAGGTTGGCTGCAGTGCCATGGGCCTTAAACTTCCTGATAACATTGTGTACCCTGGACACAGGAACATCAAGGTCTCTGGAGATGGACTTGTAGCCTTGAGATTGTCCATGCTTGGCTACAATCTTGTGTCTGACCTCCTCAGACAATTTTCTGGTTTGCTTTCTTTTCTCCGTGCTCATTGTGGTACACACAGTAACACAAAACAGCAGACGACTCCTTTTCTCCATTCAAACTGGTTGAATGAGTGATTTTTATATTGCAGGCACCTGCAACTCACCACAGGTGAGTTCAATTCCAAAGTAAAGGAGAATCACCTGCTTGAAATCGAGTTATTTGTAACAACTTCTAGAAGGTGCCAATAATATTGTCCAGGCCATTTTAGGATTTCTGTGTGGAATAAGCTAAGATTTAGTAATTTGCTTTAGCTTTTTTTTGTTTTGTTCCACTGTAAACCAAAGAAATACATATGTGGATACCAAAATATTTTTTTATTTCAAATTTTCTGGAATAAATGGTGCATTATTTGAAAAAATTACAAGGATGCCAATATTTTTGGCCACGACTGTAAAACCTAATCATTCTGACCTTTAATATTCTAATCATGCTTGTGCTAGTCACTCTAAGAGTTACTGTTGTCATTCGACATTGCGGGCATGTTACGTGGATCCCTGCTATCTATGCTATAAGAGAGCCATCTGTCCGTTTGTCTGTCTGTTTGTGCCATTTTTCTAAAGAAATGACTGAACGGATCTTCGTCAAACTTTGAGTTTCATCAGTGAGTGCCATAGTGTTTTAGACAAACAAAGAACTTAAAAATCCGAAAGAAAGTCCGATTTTTTTGAAATGTTAAAATCGCTTTATCGTGCCTGAGCCTTTGTTACAATATAGAAGAAGAAGAACCACCTTTAGAGGCCATTTTTCCCGGCAGAGCTGGGGTTGGCCTTTTTTGGGCACCATGGCCCCTTTTTGAAGCAATTTTTTTATGGCCGGGTGCCCTTCCTGCCGCCAACCCTGTTAGTCGCCCCTTGCGACACACAGGGAATTACCAGTGAACTGGTACTCAATTTTCCGACCTCGGAAGGATGACAGGCATGAAAGGTAATATTTAATTATCCACGGTGTGTGTGTGTGTGTGTGTGTGTGTGTGTGTGTGTGTGTGATATCATATTAAATATACATTTTCATTTGTGGGTCCAGGGAAGTGTTCTAGGCACCCACAAATAAATAGTAAAAAAACCCAAATTGGTTTGTTCAAAATACCAACAGGATTACAACATCACCGGACAATGCCGGGTACTCCTGCTACACTCTATAAAGCGAAGTTATTTTTCAACAATGACTATATAACAGTATACAAGCCTTACATCTGAGCACCAGGAGTATGTCTCTCCATTTATATGGTTGCAGCAGTTTCTGATCTTGCCTTATTGGAGGCAGTGGAGTCCAAGACTCTTAGACTCACAGGTATGTAGTGACCAGAGGCTTAGTCTCAGGGCTAGTTCTTTGCTTAATGTAGACAGATCAGTGGCCTCGGTCTTGTCCCTCTTCTCTTCTAATCTCGTTCCTCCAGCTATTTCTGCTCTCTGCCCTGATACACAGCACTGCCATGCCACATGGATTATCCAGAAAAATCCATACCTTATCCTCCATAGTTGTAATGCTTTAGATTCATTTACATATTTGGAACTACATCCATGAGTCTGTTCTCTCATATTTAACCCTTCAGTCTTTCGAGAAGGCAGATGGCAGGCCATCACTAACAAATTTCCTCTCGTATTACTTACTACCCACATGCTTTAGAGTTTAGACGCTTACTAATCCGGTGCCTCTCTTACTTCCCTACGTCTTCCCTACTCATGCAATTCTCTCACTCTTCCAATTCTTATCAGTGACTTCCCTTCAGTTGAAGAGTATGGCCCAGTTGCATAAAGCATCCTTAAGGAATGATTTGTGGATTACCTACAGTGAATATTTCCTTAAGTTTCCCCTTAAGGACACCCTTAATTTGAGGATGGTTACATATATGAATACTAGTATGACGTCCAAAATGACGGGTTGGAACACTTTATTTGACGGTGCAGCCACGTGAGCGTGCCAAAGACAAGCCTGGGCGTAGTGTCAGCGGTGCTTATATCATCTTTATTTATTAGACATCCTACAGACGTAAATTAACACTCGTTTTGCTCTGCGCGCATTGCACATCACGTGCAGCAAATTTCACCTCCCTGTGCTTTATTGTGATTTAAAAAAAAAACCGCTTCTGTACACCGACCTTGAGGCTCGGTTTGCAAGCCACCCTCTACATTTCCAATGTAAGAGACATAATTACTCTTCTTTTGGGTCTTTGGAGTCCTCAGGGTCTTTTGGGTCCTCTGGTTCATTTAGGACTTTTGGGTGCTCAAGCTCTTTTGCATCCTTGGGATCTTCTGGTTCATTTGGGTTTTTGGGGGTATTTTAGTTCATTTGAGTCTTTTGGGTCCTCTGCATCTTTGGGGTCCTTGGGTCTTTTCAGTCATTTAGGTCTTTGGGGTATTTTGGGTCTTTGGGGTATTTTGTGTCTTTGGGGTAATTTGGGTCTTTGGGTTCCACTGGGTCCTCAGGGTCTTTGGGGTCTTTTTGGTGTTTTGGTTAGGTTGGTTCTGTGGGGTCTTTCAGGATCTTCGAGGTATTTTGGGTTTTCAGGGAGTTTTTGGTCTTTTGGGTCTTTGGGGTATTTTGGGTCTTTGGGGTCTTTTCTGTCTTCTGGGTCTTTAAGGGTCTTTGGGGTATTTTGGGTCTTTGAGGTATTTAAGGGTCTTCTGGGTCTTTTGGGTCTTTGGTGTATTTTTAGTCTTCTGGGTCTTCTAGTTATTTAAGGGTCTTTGGATCTTCAGGGTCTTATGGGTCTTCGGGGTCTTTGGGGGTATTTTGGGTCTTTGGGGTATTTTGGGTCTGCGTGGTCTTTTGGGTCTTTAAGGGTCTTGGGGGCATTTTCAGTGTTTTGGGTCTTCCGTGTCTTTATGTGTCTTTGGGGAATTTGGGGTCTTAAGGGCCTTTAGGGTTTTTGTTGTATTTTGGGTCTTTAAGGGTCTTTTGGTCTTTGGGGTATTTTGGGTCTTTTGGTTTTTCGTGGTGTTTGGGTCTCTAAGGGTCTTGGGGGGTCTTTTGTGTCTTCATGGTATTTTGGGTCTTTCAGGGTATTTGGTGTATTTTGGCTCTTTAGGGTCTTTTGGGTCTTTACAGGTCTTGGGGTCTTTTCAGTCTTTTCAGTCTTTTGGGTCTTTGGGGTCTTTATGGCTCTTTGGGGAATTTGGGGTCTTCAGTGTCTTTTGGGTTTTTGGTTCTTCAGTGTCTTTAGCCCTGGTGTTGGGCTAGCGGCTAGGGTGCCAGCTTAGGATATCCAAGGATCCTGGGTTTGAATCCCGGCCGATCGCTGAATTAACGCCAGGGAGGTTGAACGCCTGGGGTCCAGGAAGGCCTGTCATCCTTCCGAGGTCGGCAAATTGAGTACCAGTTCACTGGTAATTCCCTGCTTGTCGTAAAAAGGTGACAAAAAGGGTTGGCGTCAGGAAGGGCATCCGGCCGTAAAACATTGCTTCAAAAAGGGGACCAAAAAACAACAACAACCACGGTCCCCGAAAAGGCCAACCCCTGCTTTGCGGGGAAAAAATGGCCTCTAAACGGTGTTTTTTTTTTTTTTAAAGTGTCTTTTGGGTTTTTGTGGTCTTTTGGGTATTTAAGTCTTCAGGGTCTTTTGGGTCTTTAACGGTCTTCAGGGTCATTTGGGTCTTTTGGGTTATTAGGGTATTTTGGGTGTTTGGGGTCTATTGGGTCTTCAAGGACTTTTCTGTATTTTGGGTCTTGAGAGTCCTTGGGGTCTTCTTGGTCTTCATGGTCTTTTGTGTCTTTAACAGTCTACAGGTTATTTAGGTTCTTTGGGTATTTGGGTCTTTGGGTCTTACCAAAATTTTGGGTCTTCATGGTCTTTTGGGTCTTTAACAGTCTTCGGGGTATTTTGAGTGTTTGGGGTACATTGGGTCTTCAGGGTATTTTGGGTCTTTTGGCTCTTTGTGGTATTTTGGGTCTTCAGAGTCCTTGGGGTCTTCTGGGTCCTCTTTGTCATTTGGATCCTTCGGGTTATTTGGGTCTTTTGGATCCTCGGGGTCTTTTGGGTCTTTGGGGTCCATTGTGTCTTCAGGGTCTCGTCAGTATTTTGGGTCTTTAACAGTCTACAGGGTATTTTGGGTGTTTGGGTCGTTTGGTTCTTACCAAAATTTTGGGTCTTAGGGTCTTTTGGGTCTTTGGGGTCCATTGGGTCTTCAGGGTATTTTCAGTCTTTTGGTTCTTTGGGGTATTTTGGGTCTTCAGGGTATTTTGGATCTTCTGAGTCCTTGGGGTATTTTGGGTCCTCTTTGTCATTTGGGTCCTTGGAGTTGTTTGGGTCTTTTGGATGCTTGGGGTCTTTTGGATCCTTGGGTCTTCAGGGTCTTTGGGGTCCCTTGGTTCTTCAGGGTATTTTTGGTCTTTGGGGTATTTTGGGTCTTTGGCGTATTTTGGGTCTTTGGGGTATTTTGGGTCTTAGGGGTATTTTGGGTCTCTGGGTCCTTGGGGTCTTTTGGGTCATTGGGGTCTTCCGGGTCTTCATGATCTTTTGTATCTTTAACAGTCTACAGGGTATTTTGGGTGTTTGGGGTCCATTGGGTCTTTGGGGTCCTCAGAGTCTTTTAGGTCTTTTAACCGTTGGACACACAGTCGTGTTCAAAGATTGCCCCTTAAACCCGCCCACTCAAAACCCTCCAAAAACACTACTCAAAGCTGATAAAACCTAGCCTTATGAAGGGGAACAGACAGACACACACACAAACACACAGACATTGTGTTTTATATGGTAGATTCCTTAAGTTTTTCCTTAAAACCTTCCTTAAACTCAAGGGAGCACCCCTCCCCTTGTCCTTAAACATGAACCTATGAGTTTCCAAAAGGTGCTCTTCATAGAAATTGTTCACGAAGAGCACGATTATCGCACCTGGAGGTTGAAAGAAAAATGGCCTGGATGTAAAAACAATAGCCCTTATCTGTACCCATAAAGTGCTGGATTTACTGGTTAGTTGACCAGAAATGCTTTTTTGTCATTGGCTTTTCTCCACCAATGAGAAACAATTCATAAGTTATCCGGGTAATATAATTTCATAAGTTATCCGGGTAATATAATCGTAAAATAATTAATTTCTTAATCAATTGGCTAATGCCTAATAGCAAACCTAAACTACCGTTTCATCCAAGTCTGGAACTTTTTTTCGTAACTTTTTAAAAATTAATTAATTGAGCAATTAATTATAAAATTGTTTTTACATGAAAGTGTTTTTTACGTTACATTTTTCCTTTTTTTAAATCACGTGTACATTATATGTTCTTGCTTTTGGACGCCTCCTCCTATCTCCATTCTGATTGGTTGCCTGGCATAGCAAAGGCTCCAAAGGATTTCCTCAACCTTCAGGAAATCCTTCGGTTGGGAATCATAGTGTGCGGTTATGTGCAGCCACCCGGCTGCTGGTTGCATCATTTTCAGTGGGCGCGTCTGCCGCTGATGCAGTGCCTCTCTATAACCGGTTATCTGGTACTCATTTTGCCGACCTCGGAAGGATGACAGGCTGAGTCAACCTCACCTGGCGTTAATTGGGAATCATAGTGTACCTTAAGGTAAATCTTTCCTTATAGTCAGGGCCCTTAGGTATATTTTGGTTCAAATTCTTCCAAAAGCATCAAATTTGGCGCAGATGTTGCCCATGCCATACTCTTTCGATTTTTGACGGGCGCCAAGGGCGGTATGATCCGGGGACCGTACCGGTCCGTCCCGCCATGTCACCTGACCTATGACGTCATAATTAGGATATGCATCCAATCACATGGCGTACTATAAGCGGTCAAAGTTCAAAATGAATCGATCGAAAAATGAAGGCAGGGATCCATTTTTAAGGTTTTCATAAAATCCAATATGGCCGCCAGGTCACATGACCTATGACGTCATATTTATGACACGTATACAATCATGTATACATGAACCCGGATCATGATCGCACAAAAATTAAACACAAGGATATGGCATACAGTTCATAAAACATCAAAATCCGTACCTTTGTAATTAGACCGATGAACTGCATATGCCTGAAAATTAGGAAATAGACATGTAAACATTTCCTCTAATTGTCAAAAATAAGGTCAGAGTTCGATTACCCAACCCAGAAACATAAAATGGTGAACCTCGCGTAAATCTTGACAAAAAACTCAAAAACCGACATGTTTGACTCAAAAATGACCTTTAAGATGACCTTGAGGGTTGACCTTGACCTCGAATCATCAAAATAACATCATAATTGGATTCCTCGACCTCGAAAACCCCTGAAAAGTGGTATCATACATGATTCCAACCCTTTTGGTTATTGAACTGATTTTCCTCTAATCCGGGTGGCGGCCATTTAGTATTTCGCCAATATGGGGCCCCCGGGGGGGGGGGGGTGGGGGCGCCCGTCAAAAATCGAAAGAGTATGGCATGGGCAACATCTGCGCCAAATTTGGTGCTTTTGGAAGAATTTGAACCAAACGGCCCCAAAATATCCCTAAGGGCCCTGACTATTAAGGATAAGGGAATTTTATGGAACTAGGCCTATGCCTGTTCTGCTCCTCCTTACTGTTGGTTTGTTGACCTCTAAACTCATGTTTTACAGCTCTTGCATGAGCCTCGATATCTGTGTGAAAATAAAATGCAATCATCACACCGATTTAGCAATCTTTGTCATTTATGAATTAAAGAGATAGATATAGTTGTGATTTGTTGTTACTGATTATTCTGACTTTAGTAAGTTTTGATACATACTTGTGTTACTTGCTTAGGGTATGTTGTATGTAGGGTTAAAGAGACATTTGATGAGATGTAAAGTCAATGTTAGAAAAGGTGTTGTCGTAAAACCGACACAGAAGGAGCATGTTTGGAATGATAACAGTTAAATCGGTAGAATGGCTGCCCTTTCATGTCAGCATTTTCAAGATGAGTAGGTATAAAGCGTGAGAGATTGTATCAAACAAAGGCTTGGGAAAGGTCAAAAGAAGACGTCGGCGGTATTGAGGTCAAGGTAAATTAAATTCCCAATAAGGTAAAGTGCTGACTCATGGCGGTAAAAGAGCCTGCGGATAATTTAGTTTGCTTTTGACGGAAAATTCTGCAGGTTTTCCTTGTACATTGTTCAATGTTAAAAGCTTAAAACAGTGCCATAGACTCAACACCTGCCAGGTTGAACACTTACCATATAGCCAGAGGCCCAAGCACCTGTTGTCAAACAAACTGACTCTTAAACTTCAGACACACAAACGGCCTTGAGGGTTTTATATCCCTTTCGTTAACCTCAAATGCACTTTTGGTGCAAATAAACGATACTTTTGTCATCTTCCTCCATTCAAAATGAACAAATAGATAAACAAGAAGACGTCATGCAGAGTACGATACTTGCAAAATCCACCCCCCCCCCCACCCCCCCCCCCCCGCCCCATAAAGGGTTGCCATTAATCCAGCAAATTGTCCATTTCATCAAGAAAACAAATGACGATGTTGATCAAACCTCGGGCCAATAGGATGAAAAGTGACGATATTTCCGATGAAAATTGATGATTTTTGAAGTTTGACCTTGAGTTGACCTTTTGATACGATACCTTTTGACCTTAAAATAGTTGGTTTCCCAATTCAGTGAGGAACTATCTAAATGCTGTTAAATTTTCAAGTCAATTGGATGAAAATTGATGGGTTCAGATGAAAATTGATGATTTTGCAAGTTTTGACCTTGTGACCTTTGACCTTTTGACCTCAAAAATAGTTGGTTTCCTAGTTTAGTGACTCGATATACAAATGCTGTTTGATTTCCAAGCCAATGGGGTGAAAATTGATGGTTTTTCAGATGTAAATTGATGATTTTGGAAGTTTAACCTGGGGTTGAGCATTGACCTTTTGACCTGAAATATAGTTGGTTTCCCAATTTAGTGACTCGATATACAAATGCTGTTCAATTTTCAAGTCAATCGGATTAAAAATGGCTATTTTAGAAATTCGACCTACAGAAGACCTTTGACCTAAAAATCAATAGGCTGAACTGTGACGACCTCTACAACTTGGTGAAGCTTCGTGAAGATTGGTTGAAAATTGTGACCTGTAGGCGACTGACATACAGACAAACAAACAAACAAGAAAGATGTGGTGCATAGCATGATACTTGCACAATCCCTAAAATAAGTAGTTGGCCTATGATGACCTGAAAATAATTTGTGGTTGAATTCAGTGACCTGGTATGCAAGTACTCTTAAAATTTCAAATCAATCAGATGAAAATTGAGGATTTTAGAAATTTGGCCGATGTTGACCTTTTGGTCTATGTTTACCTTTTCGCCTATGTTGACCTTTTGGCCTATGTTGACCTCAAAAATACTTGGTGGTTGAATTTATTGACTAGATATGCAAATCTTCTTCATATTTCAAGTTAATCAGATAGAAATTGAGGATTTTAGAAATTTGGCCCATGTTGACCTTTTGGGCTATGTTGACCTCAAAAATACTTGGTTGAATTCAGCGACCAGATATACAAGTCCTCTTACAATTTCAAGTCAATCAGATGAAAATTGAGGATTTTAGAAATTTGGCCTATGTTGACCTTTTGGCCAATGTTGACCTCAAAAATACTTGATTGAATTCAGTGTCAAGATATGGAAATCTTTTTAAAATTTCAAGTCAATCGGATGAAAATTGAGGATTTTAGAAATTTGGTCTATGTTGACCTTTTGGCCTATGTTGACCTGAAAAATACTTGATTGAATTCAGTGTCAAGATATGGAAATCTTTTTTAAATTTCAAGTCAATCGGATGAAAATTGAGGATTTTAGAAATTTGGTCTATGTTGACCTTTTGGCCTATGTTGACCTGAAAAATACTTGATTGAATTCAGTGTCAAGATATGGAAATCTTTTTAAAATTTCAAGTCAATCGGATGAAAATTGAGGATTTTTGAAGTTTGACCTTGAGTTGACCTTTTGATACGATACCTTTTGACCTTAAAATAGTTGGTTTCCCAATTCAGTGAGGAACTATCTAAATGCTGTTAAATTTTCAAGTCAATTGGATGAAAATTGATGGGTTCAGATGAAAATTGATGATTTTGCAAGTTTTGACCTTGTGACCTTTGACCTTTTGACCTCAAAAATAGTTGGTTTCCTAGTTTAGTGACTCGATATACAAATGCTGTTTGATTTCCAAGCCAATGGGGTGAAAATTGACGGTTTTTCAGATGTAAATTGATGATTTTGGAAGTTTAACCTGGGGTTGAGCATTGACCTTTTGACCTGAAATATAGTTGGTTTCCCAATTTAGTGACTCGATATACAAATGCTGTTCAATTTTCAAGTCAATCGGATTAAAAATGGCTATTTTAGAAATTCGACCTACAGAAGACCTTTGACCTAAAAATCAATAGGCTGAACTGTGACGACCTCTACAACTTGGTGAAGCTTCGTGAAGATCGGTTGAAAATTGTGACCTGTAGGCGACTGACATACATACAGACAAACAAACAAACAAGAAAGATGTGGTGCATAGCATGATACTTGCACAATCCCTAAAATAAGTAGTTGGCCTATGATGACCTGAAAATAATTTGTGGTTGAATTCAGTGACCTGGTATGCAAATACTCTTAAAATTTCAAATCAATCAGATGAAAATTGAGGATTTTAGAAATTTGGCCGATGTTGACCTTTTGGTCTATGTTTACCTTTTCGCCTATGTTGACCTTTTGGCCTATGTTGACCTCAAAAATACTTGGTGGTTGAATTTATTGACTAGATATGCAAATCTTCTTCATATTTCAAGTTAATCAGATAGAAATTGAGGATTTTAGAAATTTGGCCCATGTTGACCTTTTGGGCTATGTTGACCTCAAAAATACTTGGTTGAATTCAGCGACCAGATATACAAGTCCTCTTCAAATTTCAAGTTAATCAGGTTAAAATTGAGGATTTTAGAAATTTGGCCTATGTTAACCTTTTGGCCAATGTTGACCTGAAAAATACTTGATTGAATTCAGTGTCAAGATATGGAAATCTTTTTAAAATTTCAAGTCAATCGGATGAAAATTGAGGATTTTAGACCTTAGTTATGACGCCATAATTCGACAAGTATTGTGACGCTTGAATCGATCAGGATGAATTTTTTTCCTCTGCTATTCTTGGTCCGATTGACACGAATTTTTCACCATAGGAGGGCCTCCTCCTGTATAATATGCTAATGATAAGTATGACGTCATAGGTCACGTGGTACAGGCGCCATCTTGGAAAAACTTTGCACCTCTATAGCTCTGAAACCGCTCCATGGAAAAAATTGAGACCTGGCTCATTGTCAACTACTCCTCATGGGGAATAAGATATGTTCATGATTATATCATCGGTGCCTTCATTATGACGTCATAATTCAACAATTACAACACTTATCCGATCATTATGAATTTTTTTGTCAGCAACTGTTGGTCTGAAAGACACGAAATTTTCACCATAGGAGCACCTCAGCCTGTATAATATATTGATGATAATCATGACGTCATAGGTATAGGAGTTTGTACTCACCCGATTGACTTGAAATTTAAAGAATTTGCATATTGGGTCGCTGAATTGGTTCACTAATCAAAAGCTAAAATTTGATTGTTTTTTTTTAGATAAAAAGGTCAAAGGTCATCAAGGTTGCATAAAATCATCAATTTTCGTCCAACTGACATGAAATTTGAAGAATTTGCATATTGGATCACTGAATTGATTTACCAATAAAAAGCTAGAAGCTGATTATATTTTTAGCTCTAAAGCTCAAAGGTCACGGCTGCATAAAATCATCAATTTTCATTTTGTATCTTTACCTCCGCCACCGAAGGAGATGGAGGTTATGTTTTCATCCCTGTCTGCCTGTGAACAAGATATCTCAAAAAGTTGCAGATGGATTCGGACAATATTTGGCAGAGAGGTAGTGTATGTGACAAGGACGAAATGATTAGATTTTGGTGAAGATCCGGATTCGGATCCGGCTAGTAGAATTTTTCAAGTGATTCTTCACCATTGGGAGATAGGGCCAAAAATGATACATAACATGATATTTAAAAACGTCAGGGACGGATTTGGACGAAAGTCGGTGGATGAGTTGGTGAGGTGATAAGAAGAAGCCGATTAGATTTTGGTTCAGTTCCGAATCCAGAACAGGCCTATCAGTGGGATACAAAACATAAACTGTTCAGCCAAGGGGAGGTGTGTATGCTCTGTACGAATTGTCATCTTGATTACCCAATCTGTCCTCCCTCTGTCAAATAGAATAGATAACTAGAACGGCACTCAGTAGAGAGCAAACGTCCGCCTGGTTGGCCTTATCACTCAATGGTGAAGAATCACTAAAAAAAATAAAAAATTCTCGTATCCGAATCCATATTCAGATCTTCACCAAACTCGAATCTGTTTGTCCGTGTCAGACACCCAACCGATCCACAAAGTTTAGTCCAAATCTGTCCACAACTTTTTGAGATATCCTGCGATGTATCGTTTTTGTCCCTATCTCCCAATGGTGAAGAATCACTAAAAAAAATTCTACTAACCGGATCCGAATCCGGATCTTCACCAAAATCGAATATATTTGTCCTTCTCAGACACCCAACCTCTCCACCAAGTTTCGTCCAAATCCGTCCACAACTTTTTGAGATATCCTGCTATGTATCGTTTTTGCCCCGATCTCCCAATGGTGAAGAATCACTTTTAAAAATTCTAGTAGCCGGATCAGAATCCGGATCTTCACCAAAATCTAATCCTTTCGTCCTTGTCGCATACGCTACATCTCTGCCAAATTTCGTCCGAATCCGTCCTCAACTTTTAGAGATAATTTGTTCACAAACAAAAACAAATGAAAAATCACTCAAAGAGCGACAGTTGGCAAAACAGAACAAAGTAGAATGGCACTCAGTAGCGCACCCTTTTGACCTCAAAAATAATATATTTAGTGATTGAATTCAGTGACCTGATTTGCAAATCGTCTTCAAAGTTTAAGTTAATCGGATGAAAATTGACAATTTTAGAAATATGGCCTATGTTGACCTTTTGGCCTATGTTGATCTCAAAAATAGTTGGTGGTTGAATTCCGTTAGCTGATATGAAAATCCTATTCAAATTTCAAGTCAATCGGATGAAAATTGAGGATTTTACAAATCTGAAAAAAGTGGCTGACCATTCGCCTATGTTGACCTTTTGTCATTTTGACCTCAAAAATAGATACGATTTTGTCGGACCACGAAATCAACCGTTTGGTGAAGTTTTGTGAAGATCTGTTTAAAATTGTGACCTGTAGGCAAGTATAAGTGTGCGGACAAACAAACAAACATGAAAAATCACTCATAGAGCGACACTTGGCAAAACAGAACAAAGTAGAATGACACTCAGTAGAGCTTCCTTCTGACTTCACAAATAATTTGTGGTAGATTTCAGTGACCTGATATGCAAATCGTCTTCAAAGTTTAAGTTAAATGTATGAAAATTGACAATTTTAGAAATTTGGCCTATGTTGACCTTTTGGCCGATGTTGACCTCAAAAATAGTTGGTGGTTGGTTTCAGTAAGCTGATATGGAAATCCTATTCAGATTTCATGTCAATCAGATGAAAATTGAGGATTTTAGAAATTCGAAAAATAGTGCTTGACCTTTGGCCAATGTTGACCTTTTGGCCCATGTTGATCTCAAAAATAGTTGGTGCTTGAATTAAGTTGGCTGATATGTAAATCCCATTCAAATTCCAAGTCAATCAGATGAAAATTGAGGATTCTAGAAATTTGAAATAGTTGTTGACCTTTGGTCTATGTTGACATTTTTGCCTTTGCTGATCTCAAAAATAGTTGGTGGTTGAATTCAGTTAGGTGATATGTAAATCCCATTCAAATTTCAAGTCAATCGGATGAAAATTGAGGATTTTAGACCTTAGTTATGACGCCATAATTCGACAAGTATTGTGACGCTTGATTCGATCAGGATGAATTTTTTTCCTCTGCTATTCTTGGTCCGATTGACTCGAATTTTTCACCATAGGAGGGCCTCCTCCTGTATAATATGCTAATGATAAGTATGACGTCATAGGTCACGTGGTACAGGCGCCATCTTGGAAAAACTTTGCACCTCTATAGCTCTGAAACCGCTCCATGGAAAAAATTGAGACCTGGCTCATTGTCAACTACTCCTCATGGGGAATAAGATATGTTCATGATTATATCATCGGTGCCTTCATTATGACGTCATAATTCAACAATTACAACACTTATCCGATCATTATGAATTTTTTTGTCAGCAACTGTTGGTCTGAAAGACACGAAATTTTCACCATAGGAGCACCTCAGCCTGTATAATATATTGATGATAATCATGACGTCATAGGTATAGGAGTTTGTACTCACCCGATTGACTTGAAATTTAAAGAATTTGCATATTGGGTCGCTGAATTGGTTCACTAATCAAAAGCTAAAATTTGATTGTGTTTTTTTTTTAGATAAAAAGGTCAAAGGTCATCAAGGTTGCATAAAATCATCAATTTTCGTCCAACTGACATGAAATTTGAAGAATTTGCATATTGGATCACTGAATTGATTTACCAATAAAAAGCTAGAAGCTGATTATATTTTTAGCTCTAAAGCTCAAAGGTCACGGCTGCATAAAATCATCAATTTTCATTTTGTATCTTTACCTCCGCCACCGAAGGAGATGGAGGTTATGTTTTCATCCCTGTCTGCCTGTGAACAAGATATCTCAAAAAGTTGCAGATGGATTCGGACAATATTTGGCAGAGAGGTAGTGTATGTGACAAGGACGAAATGATTAGATTTTGGTGAAGATCCGGATTCGGATCCGGCTAGTAGAATTTTTCAAGTGATTCTTCACCATTGGGAGATAGGGCCAAAAACTATACATAACATGATATTTAAAAACGTCAGGGACGGATTTGGACGAAAGTCGGTGGATGAGTTGGTGAGGTGATAAGAAGAAGCCGATTAGATTTTGGTTCAGTTCCGAATCCAGAACAGGCCTATCAGTGGGATACAAAACATAAACTGTTCAGCCAAGGGGAGGTGTGTATGCTCTGTACGAATTGTCATCTTGATTACCCAATCTGTCCTCCCTCTGTCAAATAGAATAGATAACTAGAACGGCACTCAGTAGAGAGCAAACCTCCGCCTGGTTGGCCTTATCACTCAATGGTGAAGAATCACTAAAAAAAATAAAAAAATTCTCGTATCCGAATCCATATTCAGATCTTCACCAAACTCGAATCTGTTTGTCCGTGTCAGACACCCAACCGATCCACAAAGTTTCGTCCAAATCTGTCCACAACTTTTTGAGATATCCTGCGATGTATCGTTTTTGTCCCTATCTCCCAATGGTGAAGAATCACTAAAAAAAATTCTACTAACCGGATCCGAATCCGGATCTTCACCAAAATCGAATATATTTGTCCTTCTCAGACACCCAACCTCTCCACCAAGTTTCGTCCAAATCCGTCCACAACCTTTTGAGATATCCTGCTATGTATCGTTTTTGCCCCTATCTCCCAATGGTGAAGAATCACTTTTAAAAATTCTAGTAGCCGGATCCGAATCCGGATCTTCACCAAAATCTAATCCTTTCGTCCTTGTCGCATACGCTACATCTCTGCCAAATTTCGTCCGAATCCGTCCTCAACTTTTAGAGATAATTTGTTCACAAACAAACAAACAAATGAAAAATCACTCAAAGAGCGACAGTTGGCAAAACAGAACAAAGTAGAATGGCACTCAGTAGCGCACCCTTTTGACCTCAAAAATAATATATTTAGTGATTGAATTCAGTGACCTGATTTGCAAATCGTCTTCAAAGTTTAAGTTAATCGGATGAAAATTGACAATTTTAGAAATATGGCCCATGTTGACCTTTTGGCCTATGTTGATCTCAAAAATAGTTGGTGGTTGAATTCCGTTAGCTGATATGAAAATCCTATTCAAATTTCAAGTCAATCGGATGAAAATTGAGGATTTTACAAATCTGAAAAAAGTGGCTGACCATTCGCCTATGTTGACCTTTTGTCATTTTGACCTCAAAAATAGATACGATTTTGTCGGACCACGAAATCAACCGTTTGGTGAAGTTTTGTGAAGATCTGTTTAAAATTGTGACCTGTAGGCAAGTATAAGTGTGCGGACAAACAAACAAACATGAAAAATCACTCATAGAGCGACACTTGGCAAAACAGAACAAAGTAGAATGACACTCAGTAGAGCTTCCTTCTGACTTCACAAATAATTTGTGGTAGATTTCAGTGACCTGATATGCAAATCGTCTTCAAAGTTTAAGTTAAATGTATGAAAATTGACAATTTTAGAAATTTGGCCTATGTTGACCTTTTGGCCGATGTTGACCTCAAAAATAGTTGGTGGTTGGTTTCAGTAAGCTGATATGGAAATCCTATTCAGATTTCATGTCAATCAGATGAAAATTGAGGATTTTAGAAATTCGAAAAATAGTGCTTGACCTTTGGCCAATGTTGACCTTTTGGCCCATGTTGATCTCAAAAATAGTTGGTGCTTGAATTAAGTTGGCTGATATGTAAATCCCATTCAAATTCCAAGTCAATCAGATGAAAATTGAGGATTCTAGAAATTTGAAATAGTTGTTGACCTTTGGTCTATGTTGACATTTTTGCCTTTGCTGATCTCAAAAATAGTTGGTGGTTGAATTCAGTTAGGTGATATGTAAATCCCATTCAAATTCCAAGTGAATTGGATGAAAATTGAGGATTTTATAAATTAGAAAAAAGTGGTTGACCTTTGGCCTATGTTGACCTTTTCGCCAATGTTGACCACAAAAATAGTTGGTGGTTGGTTTCAGTAAGCTGTTATGCAAATCCTATTCAGATTTCAAGTCAATAGGATTAAAATTGAGGATTTTAGAGATTTAATAAAAGTGGTTGACCTTTGGCCTATGTTGACCTTTTGCCCTAGGCTGATCTCAAAAATAGTTGGTCGTTGAATTCAGTTAGCCGATATGTAAATACTATTCACATTTCAAGTCAATCGGATGAAAATTGAGGATTTTAGTAATTTCAAAAAAGTGGTTGACCTTTGGACTATGTTGACGTTATGACCTATGTTGATCTCAAAAATAGTTGGTAGTTGAATTCAGTTCGCTGATATGTAAATCGCATTCAAATTTCAAGTGAATCGGATGAAAATTAAGAATTTTAGAAATTTGAAATTGTTGTTGACCTTTGGCCTATGTTGACCTTTTGATCTATGCTGATCTAAAAAATAGTTCATGATTGAATTTAGTTAGCCGATATGTGAATCCTATTCAAATTTCTAGTCAATCGGATTAAAATTGAAGATTTTAGAAATTCTAAAAAAAGTGGTTGACATTTGGCCTTTGTTGACCTTTTGGCCTACGCTGATCTAAAAAATTGTTGGTGGTTGAATTCAGTTAGCCGATATGAAAATCACATTGAAATTCCAAGTCAATCGAATGAAAATTGAGGATTTTAGCAATTTGAAATTGTTGTTGACCTTTGGCTTATGTTGACTTTTTGGCCTATGCTGATGTCAAAAATAGTTGGTGGTTGAATTCAGTTAGCCGATATGTAAATTCTATTCAAATTTCAAGTCAATCGGATTAAAATTGAGGATTTTAGAAATTTGAAAATAAAGTGGTTGACCTTTGGCCTATGTTGACCTTTTGACCTCAAAAATATTGTTACAGACACGACTTTGATGTTAAGGTGGGCCGAGCGGAATGGCCGTCGTGTCCGCACAAATTACCCGATTGTACTCGAACGTCGACGAAGCCGCGCTACGCTGGCTCAATAGGAAAGAGAAGACACCCGGCTGGGTTATAATGACACAATACGACACCAGGGGTTCAGTTCTCAAGACCTCCGGAGGAGGTTATATTAAGGCGGAAGGTTAGATTACAACTACAAGAGGTACATCATAGGAAGACAGGCACTTAGACACAACCTTATATTATTCCCGACAGACCACAGAGAAACAGGACAAAAACTGACTCACACGGGGATTGATGGCAAGGAAAGCGGGTATTCGATGGCCAGCACAAGGTGCACCTTGTGCTCAGGGACAGGATGGCGCGGCCCAAAAGATGCAGGAGGTCTCTCAGCGCTCGAGGTGGCGTCTTGTCGTCTCAAGCTGGGGGCGCATCTTACGTCACGTCCGGCAAGCGGCTGCGTATATCCGGCGGGGAGTGACACGCCCTCGGCTCGTTAGCTCCGCCCAGATGGAATCGGTCCGCCCTTCTTATTGGGTGCGGGGGGGGTTTACCAGGCTCCGCCCTTGACGAGGAGCTGACAGCCAGCCCCTTCGTGGTAACCCCGTGGGGCGCATGGATAATGGCGGCTAACCGAGCCGGAGGGAGGACGCACACTCCCCGCGCGCGCCGTTGTTGTAGTTGTTGTTGTAGCTGTAGTTGTTGTTGTTGTAGCTGTAGTTGTTGTTGTTGTTGCTGTAGTTGTTGTTGTTGTTGTTGTAGCTGTAGTTGTTGTTGTTGTAGCTGTAGTTGTTGTTGTTGTTGTTGTTTGGGGAAGAAGATGGGAGGAGGTATGGGAAGGTCCTAAACTCACTACTGGTGCCATATAATCACATTCTGGTGCAACGAAGAGTCATAATTAATGGAAACGAGGCCTTAACTGACATAGATTAAGAATAACTAGGAAGATGTCCGAAAGTTGTCTACGTGTGGTGCGGTGGACCTGGGCACGACATTTAATGGGGGAATAAGGGGAAGGTCGGCTCTACTGATTGTTATTTACATGCAATGGGACTAGGGAATGGGGGACTGGGGAAAGTTGGGGAGTATTGGAGAAAATAGGGGAATATTTACAAGCGGATATGGAGGCCAAATTCCATATTCGCAACATTGCACCCTTCTCTACCCTCGGGGCGTCCCGACCCGATAAATTTTTACCTACTTTAGTGTGGCACGCAATGTAGTTCCCTCTACTATTAACTCTACCCTGAGTGCGACAGTTTTACAGATATTCACAAATGAGTAAATATGTCCCCCTGCGACGTTGCACCCTTCTCCTCACAGAAACACACCCACAGGATAACCGAATCCGGAAAGAATTCTCAAACTAAACATACAGCCGGTAGGGAGCATTATTTACAAGACTATGCTGCTATTTACACTACGATCCAGGACCTGTTTTTGGAGGAACACATGCAGATGTTATGCATAGAGAGAGCGCGCTTGCCAGCATCGATACACCAACCCACGAGTGCTCTGTGGCCGACGGCCTTTAATAACGTGCAGAGCACCCTTCCCGAGCATCAAAAGCACCACCCCACCACCAATCGGTGCAGTCACCATTGTTCATTGGAATAAAAATAAATTCGACAACCCCTAACCCTGCAGGTGTCTCTTGCTCTTCTTGTGGTGCACTTGGTGTTAATTAACAGTGGTTCACCTTTATGGCATAGGTGCCACGTTGACCCATAGGTCCTTCCACGGGTGGTGCTTGGCCGCAAAAGAGCTGCGGTCCATTGTGGGTGGCCACAAACATTGCGGTCCATATGGTGTATCGATCCAGGCAGCCAACAGCGAAAGTGCAGGCCCACAACTGCGTAGCCAGCACCTCTCTCTCCTCTCTCTCTACCCCAAAGCCAGATCCTCGGAGGTGGGAGACAAAAGAAGAAACAAGTGAGTAAGGTGGTAAGGGCGCAAAAGTGCACGCAATATAAGGTAATGCACACTGGGGGCACATGGGAACCAGGTGAGACAGGTACGTTCCTATCGTACGCCCCCCCCCCCCCACCAGGTAACCTACATGGCCCCTCCCTTACCCCTTACTGTATCCACAAAACACAACACTACCCATAAACATCTACTTTACAAATCAACAAACATCCCTACTGTCTTCCCCGTTCCTCCCATAAACCAAATTCGTCTTCTCTCCCTCCTAACCAATCAAATTTGCCATTTTCAACTCTCATCAAAATTTGCCATCTCCAACTCAACATCATAATTTGCCATTACCAATTCATCATCAGTCCCTCCTAGGGAGGGAGAGATGGAATCACCCCAATGTCTCATCCACGTCGTGATGCGTCTCACAAATCCACACAGCGATTCATCTCCTGCAACAAAACAAAGAAAACACAGGTGTGGAGTCATCATCATCACCACAGGTAAGTGGCTGCGTATGGTGCGACAGGTTCATCAATCCTAACTATCTCCTAAATGACTTTAACAACTTTACACTACCCGGGGTCTCTCTCCGGCCAAACCATTGGCCCTCTTACACTATGGGTTCTAAAAACCAATTCCCATTGGCCAAACTGTGGTGCTCTTCAATTTGGGGTCTCACTCCCCCGATTCATCTCCCGGTGCCCTCGCACAATTTCTGGGCTGCGGCGTGTACCTCTCCCAGTGGGTCTACCCACCTGCACACCTCCACCACTGCAGTTGCCTCCGAGCTTACCTGCTCCTTGCCCTAACCTAACTACCTGGGGAAGGCCCTCTGGCACTCTCCCCACTCGGTGCCCTCTCTGGCACTGGGCTACCCGGGTCCATCCTCCGGATCCTCGGGCCCCATCCACAACTCTACCGGCTCCCAGAGCCCACCTGCGGCCTCACCTGGCCGACATCCTCACAGTGGTGGAGTGCCCAACCAACTACACACACTAACAGGCTACACGCCCAGCCATTTCCACAACACTAATGCACCCATCCACAACACCATTCTGCAACCGCACCACAAATGCCAATATCCAACCACAATTTACCTGTACCCTCTACCTAACACTTACACTACCCGCCCCGGGTACTCGTGAAAGGGGTCCACTCTTCCCCCATCCACACCTTCGCACCACGCACACCACTCCATACCACTTACTCCAACTCTCTCCACACACCTGTACTTGCACCCTGTGCTCTCACACCTGGTGCCACCTGCACCCTTCTCTCCCCAAGCGCATTCGCGCTGATCCACACACTCACTACTCATACACGGCTCCACACACCTGTCCAGTTGCACACCTGTGCAATCACACCTGTTCAATTCTCACACACACGGCATCATCTCAGCTAACTACTCCCTTCTGAAACTTGCGCTTCCCAGTCGTCCCTTTAACTATTGCGCTCCCTCGTCATTATAATCCACACTAATCTACCTGCGTCCCCACTACAGGTATCAGTCACTAACTAATCTTAACGTTACCTAATGTCAATCTTCGCTAGATCCCTACACACCATATCCTAACCCACCCGGGCTAGTTTTCACTGCCATACACCCCATAATCTAGTGCTCCTTTGCCCCCCCCTGTGAGGGATGGTGGATTTGCCATCCCACCACATCGGGGGTCTCTCACTACCAATTTTGCACATCTAATTTCAACAAATTAAAAATTTGCCAATCACTGCCCATCATCTGCCAATCACTACTGCCAATCCCTTGCCAATCATCAAATTTTGTTTTTCTCTAATTTTGGGTCCAAAACACTAACCTCATCACCCAGTCGACTCACTAATACCTCTCGGTGCGCCAATTCCTGTCCAAAGCCCGGCTTCGTAAAGCCAAGCAATGGATGCTGGTTGTTTTGTGCCAGCGGCTGAATGCGTCCGGCACTCGGTGCAGGGACGGGGGCTTACCCGGGCCGAGATCCCACGCATCACCTCGGCGTGGAGCCATCCAATGTCCCGATCTCGACCTGCCGGCACGTCTCAACAAAAAGTGGTCGCCATAACGACCCTTCCTATCCAGCTGCCCGCTCCGCCTAGTGGAGCACGGACGCGGCCGTCCCACGCGAGGCCCAGCGTGGATCGCGCACGGCGGTCCTTTCGAACCCGCCGTGGCTCGGATCCCCGCTGGTTCTCGCGGCACGCGAAGCCCGGCACGCACCGAGGGCCCGATTCGGCTATAAGTCGTTCTAAACTCGACCCCGTCTAACGTCGATGCTTCACCTGGACGCTTACACCCCGCAGCCCGTTCCTTGCTCACACATCCAGCCGTGCCCATGCTCCTCGTACCTTTCCTTACACACCCAGGTACACCCATTCCACTCACAGCCTTGGTCACACACCTGACCACCGAACACTTTGGCACACATTCGTTGCTCGCACACCTCACCAATACACCGCTTCGCGCCCCCTCCTCGGTCACCTCCTCTGTGACAATCACAGGTGTGCCCTCATTCGCACACCCAACCACGTGCCTCACCACCAACTCCAGCGTGCATTCCCACTCACGCTCTACCATTCCAGGTGTGCATCCTTCCATCCCAGGTGTACATCCTCGCTCACCTGTCACAACTAACTCACGCTCCTTGTCACTCTCACTACTTTCACCTCCATTCTTGACAGCGCACTCACCCTTACTCTTGACAGCGCAGTCTTTCCCCATGCACCTGTCCGTCACACACCTTTCTCGCGCACACTCTCCCGTTACACCCTCTGTAACACTCACCACAGGTGGACACTCTTCCTTACTTCTGACAGCGCACTCTTTCCTCATGCACCTGTCCGTCACACACCTTCCTCGCGCACACTCTCCCGTTACACCCTCTGTAACACTCACCACAGGTGGACACTCTTCCTTACTTCTGACAGCGCACTCTTTCCTCATGCACCTGTCCGTCACACACCTTCCTCGCGCACACTCTCCCGTTACACCCTCTGTAACACTCACCACAGGTGGACACTCTTCCTTACTTCTGACAGCGCACTCTTTCCTCATGCACCTGTCCGTCACACACCTTTCTCGCGCACACTCCTGCGCACACTCTCCCGTCACACCCTCTGTAACACTCACCACACCACGCTTCCATGTGCTCCCTCGCACACGCGCTACGACCGACTCACTCTCGCCAGCACACTCACTCCTTGGCACGCACTTTTTCCTCACACACCCCAGAGTCGGACTTTCTTGCACACCTCCTTTTTCGCACACCAGACCTGTCGCACACCTCACCAACGGCCTTTCACGAACACCCGGGTCCATCTCGACCCCCAAGCTTCTTAAATCCCCTGGCGCATCATACGCACGACCATATTGGTCACCACTTACACCGGGTCCTCTTCCTCTTCGCTTCTCCTCCATCACCTGCGAATCCCTCATCCGGTTAATGAGCACATCACGATCCAAACAGACTTTGGACCAATTCTTTTATCTCCTCTTTTATCTCCTTGTTATCTCCTCTCCGTCGCTTCTTAATTTCGCTCACCCCTTCTTCCACTTCTTCTAATTTGTGCCTCACCTCTTTTATTCCCCGGTACGTCTCCTCAAGCTCGTCCTCCAAGGCTACCTTGACCGTTTCCATGTGCGTCCTCACCTGCCGGTCCTTCGTCTCCATTACCTCTATCACCTCGTCCAACCTCGTTGTCAGTCCCTCACGTACCATCTGACATTCCCTCTTTGTCGCTATCAAGTCGTTTTTTATGTCGTTTTGTGTCGCTTTCAACCCTCCTAATACCGCAGTGTTCCTTTGAACCTGCTCCACTAACTCCGTCTGTCCCACCGTCAGCTGCTCCACCTCCTGCGTCAGGTCCTCTATGCCCCCTTGTAACTTTACAGTCCCCTTTCTCACCTCCTTCTCCATGTGCTCCTTACAGTGCCTCACCTCCTCGCGCACTCCTCCGACCTCCTCACTCACTCCTCTTCTGATCTCCTCTCCCATCACTTGCATCTCCTGCCCAGATGCCACCCTCATCTGCTCCATTTCCTCCCTGTGAGCATCCAGTTTGGTTTCTACCCCCATTCTGACCCCCTCTATCTGCTGCTCCATTTGTTTAACTTCCCTTTCCGCTTGGTCCCTCATGTCCCTCAATTTGCCTTCCATACTGTTTTCTAACCCCTCTAACCCATTTTTCACTCCCTCTATCTGATTCTCCTGGGCAGCCATTCTATTTTCTACCCCCTCTAACCCCTTTTGCATCCCTTCCATTTGATTCTCTTGAGCGGCCATTCTGTTTTCTACCCCCATTAACCCATTTCTCACCTCTTTTATCCCATTGTCTAACCCCTCAAAATTTTTGTCTACCTTCTCACCAGTACCCCTCGCTTCGTCCCTCATTACCCCCATTTGGTTTCCCAACCGCTCACTATCAGCCCTCATTCCCACCATTTGTTCCATAAGGGCCCTCATTTGCAGGAGGAAAAGGTTCGAATCCACCAGGGGCGCTGCCGCGGGCGTGGACGCCGTGGCCACCTCGTGCGTGACAACGCTATTTTGCGACCCTGCCGCCCTCACTGCTTCGCTCTCCTCCTGTCCCTCATGTCCCTCAATTTGGTCCTGGACCGACCCTGCTTCACTCTCCCCTACCGGACCCCAGCCGTCTTGATCCGCCATAGCGCGACTTGCAAAATTCGAGTTTCGTAAAACAAATCCAATTTTTTTTTTTCGTTATAATTTCGTCGAGCGCAGTACGCGCTCCGAATCGATTTTCCCTCCCAAAATTTGGGCCTAACTAATTTAGTCCCGGGTCCGAATCCAACTCCTCGACACCAATTGTTACAGACACGACTTTGATGTTAAGGTGGGCCGAGCGGAATGGCCGTCGTGTCCGCACAAATTACCCGATTGTACTCGAACGTCGACGAAGCCGCGCTACGCTGGCTCAATAGGAAAGAGAAGACACCCGGCTGGGTTATAATGACACAATACGACACCAGGGGTTCAGTTCTCAAGACCTCCGGAGGAGGTTATATTAAGGCGGAAGGTTAGATTACAACTACAAGAGGTACATCATAGGAAGACAGGCACTTAGACACAACCTTATATTATTCCCGACAGACCACAGAGAAACAGGACAAAAACTGACTCACACGGGGATTGATGGCAAGGAAAGCGGGTATTCGATGGCCAGCACAAGGTGCACCTTGTGCTCAGGGACAGGATGGCGCGGCCCAAAAGATGCAGGAGGTCTCTCAGCGCTCGAGGTGGCGTCTTGTCGTCTCAAGCTGGGGGCGCATCTTACGTCACGTCCGGCAAGCGGCTGCGTATATCCGGCGGGGAGTGACACGCCCTCGGCTCGTTAGCTCCGCCCAGATGGAATCGGTCCGCCCTTCTTATTGGGTGCGGGGGGGGTTTACCAGGCTCCGCCCTTGACGAGGAGCTGACAGCCAGCCCCTTCGTGGTAACCCCGTGGGGCGCATGGATAATGGTGGCTAACCGAGCCGGAGGGAGGACGCACACTCCCCGCGCGCGCCGTTGTTGTAGTTGTTGTTGTAGCTGTAGTTGTTGTTGTTGTTGTTGTAGCTGTAGTTGTTGTTGTTGTTGCTGTAGTTGTTGTTGTTGTTGTTGTAGCTGTAGTTGTTGTTGTTGTTGTAGCTGTAGTTGTTGTTGTTGTTGTTGTTTGGGGAAGAAGATGGGAGGAGGTATGGGAAGGTCCTAAACTCACTACTGGTGCCATATAATCACATTCTGGTGCAACGAAGAGTCATAATTAATGGAAACGAGGCCTTAACTGACATAGATTAAGAATAACTAGGAAGATGTCCGAAAGTTGTCTACGTGTGGTGCGGTGGACCTGGGCACGACATTTAATGGGGGAATAAGGGGAAGGTCGGCTCTACTGATTGTTATTTACATGCAATGGGACTAGGGAATGGGGGACTGGGGAAAGTTGGGGAGTATTGGAGAAAATAGGGGAATATTTACAAGCGGATATGGAGGCCAAATTCCATATTCGCAACAATATGTAGGATTTTGTGGTACCGCTAACTCCACCATTTGGTGAAGGTTCGTGAAGATCGGTTTAAAATTGTGACCTATAGGCAAGTATAAGTGAGCGGACAGACACACACACACACACACACACACACACACACACACACACACACACACACACACACACACACACACACACACACACCTACACACCTACACACCTACACACACACACACACACACACACACACACACACACCTACACACACACACCTACACACACACACCTACACACACACACCTACACACACACACCTACACACACACACACACACACACACACACACACACACACACACACACACACACACAAACCGGAGTGAACAACATACTTGCAAATGAAAGTTTTTTTTTGTTTGCCAAGTAACAAACGGACAGACAGACGGGTGATATGATAACATAACCTCCTTCCACCTTTGGTGGCGGAGGTAACAATTGTGAGTGTAAAGAAGAGGAAGAGGTTGCATCAGATATTAGATTGTTTGCGTGATTTAGTGCTCTGCCTGAAGGCAGCTCATTGGCTGCTTGGCGAGCGTGACACTAGATGGTTTGCCATTGCCTTAGCTTAGTCAATTCAATTGAAGTGATTTCCCCTGAAAGCTCCGGTGAGTAATCCTCACACGATCCCTTGTTATTATCTTCCACGGATTTCAACAACATTTACCTCAGCTGAGGGATAAGCCATGACGAGCACTTCGCGCCATCCGCAGCTTCTTGGAATACTGACCACGCCCAAAATGGGAATTCCAGTGTTTTCGAGAACTCGTCGTCCTGGTTTAACAATGTTTAATTTACAATTCGGCCATTCTGCACTCCATCTGCGGAAATATTCACATTTCTTCTTTGACCAAGTTGCACTTTCACCCCTGATCGTAGGTCTTCAACTTCTGACCTTTCCGTTACCGAGCAACGGTCTTCTGAGGTAAGGGAGGTCGCACGAAGGATTGATGGAAGAAGGAACGAGGGAGAGGAGCGAAAGGTGAAGGTGAAGGAAGGAGGGGAGAAGCAGGGGTGTGTTTCGTTCGCAAGCACCTAGTTACCCTCGCCAGAGTAGAGGGTATTGCATTTGAGTCTGTTTGTCTGTCTTTGTCCGTTTGTCTGTCTCTGTCCGTTTGTCTGTCTCTTTGTCTGTTTGTCTGTCTTTTTGTTTGTTTGTTTGTCCGCACATAATAAATACGATTTTCTCTGCAACCGTTGGTCTGATTGACAGGAAATTTTCACCACAGGTGCAACTCAAACTGTAGAATTTTTCAATTATAATTATGACGTCATAGGTCGCGTGGCATGGGCGCCATCTTTGAAAAACTGAAAAAATTGCACCTCTATATCTCGGAAAGCGCTGCATAGAAAAAATTGAGACATGCCTCACTGTAAAGAACTCTATGGGGAATAAAATATGGTAATGATGATGTCATAGGTGCCTCCATTATGACATCATAATTCAACAAGTACAAAACTTCATCCGATCAAGATGAAATTTCTTGAGCATCATCTAGGGATAAACTGGTGGAGAAAAAAAAACTAATGATGACGTCATCGGTCACGTGGTATGGGCGCCATATTTGAAAAACTGAAAAAATTGCACCTCTATATCTCGGAAAGTGCTCATAGAAAAAATTGGGACATTGTTCATTGTAGAGAAATCTCCATACAACAACAACACAACATGCATTTTAAGGCCATTTTCCCTGCTAGAGCGGGGGTTAGCCTTGCGGTCCCCATGACAATCTTCTCCATTTTGCCCTATTTTCTGCATCTCTCCTTGTTAACCCCCTTGCCCGCATTTCTTCTTCCACCATCTTTAGCCAAGTCTTTCTCGGTCTTCCCCGTCTTCTACTTCCTTCTACATTCATTTCCATCACTCTTCTCAACGAGTCACTTTCATCCTTCCTCAACACATGACCAAACCATCTCAACCTGTTCCTCTTCACAGCATCAATCACAGGCTCTATTCCCATCATCTTTCGCAATTCATCATTTGTCTTCCTCTCTCTCAACGATACTCCGCACATCCGTCGAACCATTCGCATTTCCACCCTTTCCAACCTTCGTTGCTGCTCTACGTTCATTACCCATGTCTCGCTCCCATAAATCATAACACTTCTCACACATGCAGCATACACCTTTCCCTTCAGCTTCAACGACACTCCCCTCATCATCAGCACGCCACTCAATTCCCGAAACTTCTTCCATGCACATCTCACTCGAGCAACCGTTGCCGAGTCT
Organism: Myxine glutinosa; assembly: GCF_964187855.1. Lineage (NCBI taxonomy): Eukaryota > Metazoa > Chordata > Myxini > Myxiniformes > Myxinidae > Myxine > Myxine glutinosa. The sequence goes on along the minus strand of NC_136269.1, from coordinate 12,794,171 downwards.
GATCCACCTTCTCCATTCAGCATGTCTCCGAGGTAGCAAAATGTTTTCACACCTTCCAGCTTCACGCCGTCTCCAAGATCCAACTCAACATTTCCTCCATCTGCAGCTCCCTCTGTGCACACCTTACATTTGAATGTAGCTGCCACACTGGTTAATGACCCTCTCAGACCACTACATTTTTGATGAACCCACTCAGCGCACATTGTACACTGAATGGAGTTCACTCCGACACCTTTCCTACACACAGCACAGGGCCACTTCCCAGTTCTTTCCACCTCACCACATGCTTTACCACTTGCCATCACCTTCGTCTTTCCGATATTCACCTTCAGACCTTTTGTCTCCATACATTCCTTCCACGTGTTCATCTTTTCCTTCAGTCCGTCCATACTTTCCGCAATCAACACCAGATCATCTGCATACAACAACTCCCACGGTAAACCCTCCTTTACGTTCTGAGCCAGCACCTCCATCACAGCTACAAATAGTAGTGGACTTAGTATCAACCCCTGATGCGCTCCCACCTTCACCTCAAACTCACCACTGTTCCCGTCCTTCGTCCTTACAGCTGTGCGCGCTCTTTTGTACATTGCCATCATGACTCTGATCAACCATTCCTCCACTCCTAACTTCCTCAATGCCCATGTCAATACTTTGCGTGGAACCCGATCGAATGCTTTCTCCAGATCAGCAAACCCAAGAAACAACTTCTTCCTCTTCTCCATGTACTTCTCCTGCAACTGCCTCACAATGAAAAGCGCGTCTGTCGTTCCTCTTCCTGGCATAAATCCAAACTGCATTTCGTCGATCTTCACTTTCTTCCTTATCCTCCTCTCCAACACCCTTTCCAATACCTTCATTCCATGCTCCAATAACTTTATCGCTCGGTACAAGCCACACTCCAGAGGGTCACCTTTCCCCTTGTATAGAGGGACGAGGGTACTCAGTTCTCAATCCACTGGAATGCGGCCTTCTTTCACCACCAGATTACAGATCTCTGTCATTCTCTTCACACCCCAACTTCCTGCTGCCTTCAACATATCTCCCACAACTCCCGTCGGCCCTCCCGCTTTTCTACCCTTCATTGCTTTTATCGCTTCCTCAACTTCCTTCTCAGTTATCTTCTCTGCCGGTCCTAAAACTGGGTTACTCTCTATGTTGCCATCCCATTCATTCTCTGTATTCAACAGCATTTCCATATATCTTTTCCATCTTCCTTTAATTCCATCTGGGTCGACAACGATTTGTCCCACTTCATCCTTCAAGCAACTCACCCCCATCACATCACACCTCTCTTTCGCTATCTGCTTTGCAATCCTGAATACTGCTTTCTGACCCTCTTCCGAATCCAAGCGTTCTCCGAACATTTTCCTACATGCCTCCTGCGCCTTTGCTGCCTCTTTCTTTGCAGCCTTCCTGGCTGCCTTATAACTTTCATGCTCTGCTGTTTCTGCTCCCGTACCCTTTGCCTTCTGCCACTCCTTGAACTTCTTCCTCTTCTCGTCAATCATCTTTCCAACTTCATCATCCCACCACCATGTTTCCGAGTGCCTCGGTGGTCCTTTTGTCCATCCACATACCTCACCAACAGCTCCCAACAGACTAGCTTTCATTGACATCCAACCACTTTCAAGCTCAACTACATCATCCTCGACCCTACTCAGCCTCTCTTTTAATGCCTCCCTTACTGTCACCTCTTTCAACCTCCACACCTTCATTCTCGGTTGGTACTTCACCCGCCGAGCTCTCCTCGCACCTTTCACCCTTACGTCGCAGACAACCAAGTGGTGCTGTGAAACAGCCTCCTCCCCCGGGATCACCTTTGTGTCCCGGAGGTGCCCCCTATCTCGCCTACGCACCATCAGGTAGTCAACGGTTGTCGTCGACCCACCTGACGTGTATGTAACAAGCTTATTATCCTCTTTCTGGAACTGAGTATTACAAATCAACAAATCAGCTCCATCAGCAAACTCCAAAATCCTTTCGCCTTCTCCATTTCTCACACCATATCCGTAACCCCTATGAACTCCGTCAAAACCATCCATACTCCTTCCCACATGTGGTAGGAGGAGACCTAAATGGACAACAACTTCCTCATCTTTCACGTTTTCGATCAGCTTCTCGATCGCACACCAGAACTTGTCCTTCTCTTCATCGCTCCGACCAACCTGCGGAGCATATCCCGAGATGACGTTCACCAAGAGCTTTCCAATCATCATTTTCACCATCATCAATCTATCACTCACTCTCGTCACACTCACCACACTGTCTACAAACTCCTCAGAAAACAGGACACCAACACCATTCACGCCCTCCAGGCACCCTTGCCACACAAACTTGTATTTCTGTCCCTGCCTACCCTTCACCATTCTCACACCACTTCCCTTCCATCTCGTCTTCTGCACACAACATATGTCCACTCTTCTTCTGACCAATACTTCCACCACTTCTCCTGATCTCCCTGTCATTGTCCCTACATTCCATGTCCCAAACCTCAGAAACCGATCTCCACTTCGGGCTGTACCCTGCCCACATGTAGTTGTAATTGTCATGGTTCCCTTTTTGAGGCAATGTTTTTATGGCCGGATGCCCTTCCTGACGCCAACCCTCTTAGTCGCCTCTTACGACACGCAGGGATACGGCGTACCTATTCTTATCCAGGGTACACACCGGGTGTAGAGAAATCTCCATGGGGAATAAAATATGTTAGTGATGATGTCATAGGTGCCTCCATTATGACGTCATAATTCGACAAGTACAAAACTTCATCCGATCAAGATGAAATTTCTTGAGCGTCATCTGGGGATAAATTGGTGGAGAAAAGATAATAATAATGATGACGTCATCGGTCACGTGGTTCGGCCGCCAATTTGGAAAAACCGAAACATTTTCACCTCTATATCTCGGAAAGCGCGACATCGAAAAAATTGAGACATGGCTCATTGTAAAGAACTCTCCATGTGGAATAACATCTGTTAATGACGTCATAGGTGCCTCCATTCGGACGTCATAATTTGCCAAGTACAAAACTTCATCCGATCAAGATGAAATTTCTTGAGCATAATCTAGGAATAAATTGGTGGAGAAAAAAAAAAAATAATGATGACGTCATCGGTCACGTGGTTCTCCGCCATATTTGTTTTAACACAAAAGCCTTAAAAACCACGTGAAAACACATCTTTCTTGTTTTAATGTTGTTTTCGTTAGTTTGAGCATACTGAATAAGAAGACGTCTAAATACAAAACATCTCGAACGGGCTTTGCATTATCAGATTCTTTCTAGTTACCCACGCTTAAATTCAACCACCAACTCTTTTGGAGATCAATATAGGCCAAAAGGTCAACATAGTCCAAAGGTCAACAACAATTTCGAATTTCTAAAATCCTCAATTTTCATCTGATTGACTTGAAAATTGAATGGGATTTTAATATCAGCTAACTGAATCCAACCACCAACTATTTTTGAGATCAACATAGGCCAAAAGGTCAAGATAGGCCAAAAGGTCAACAACCTTTTCAAATTTCTAAAATCCTCAATTTTCATCCGATTGACTTGAAATTTGAATCGGATTAACATTTAAGCTAAATGAATTCAACCACCAACTATTTTTGAGTATAAGATAGACCAAAAGGTCAACATAGGCAAAAGATCAACATGATATTTTAAAACGTTATGGACGAGTTATGACTAAACTTGGTGGATGAGTTGGTAACATGACAAGAACAAGCCGATTAGATTTTGGTTCAGGTTCGAATCCAGATCCGGCCTATCGTTGGGATACGTTACGGATTCGTCACTTCCGTTGTGGTGGTTTGCATCCACTGTAAATATTTCTGATTCCATGTACTATTATTGTTTTCAAAAGGTTTATTGTCCATGAACTGTTTTCAAAAGGTAAGAAAGTTAATGTTAAAAGAAACTGGAAACCGGATCGGGAACCGGACGACGAAGAGGAAGAAGAGGAAAAAAGGGCGCAGGGAGGGAGTCGGACATGAAAGCCGAGTTCAGAATCGAACGTTGGCGAGCAAGAGTCACTAGCGAACTTTCGGGTTCCGGGAAAGGAATTCCTGCGACAGAGTTGTCATCGCTGTGACGGATCAACCTGCGTGTCAGGGTTTTTGGCGGTGGATTCCGAGGAGAATTATCGCCGGGCCGTTACGTCTCAAGAGCGGGTCGTCGGCCATTTTGACTCGCGCAGGACTTGTGCTTCGCTCACGGTTTCGTCTCCTTTCGACCATTTTCACCGCATTCAGACGTCGATCTGGGGCGTGTGTGTGACGTGGCTTTTTGAAGGCTAATTCGTCCATACCCGAGGGTGTGATCTCTCAGTCGCCTTTAGGGCGCCTTTGGATTTCCCAGTCGCCTTGAGGGCACCGTTGACTTTGTACAGCTTCGGCGGTGTGACTGTACTTGCCATCCGCACGGGATTCTGGTCTCGATTGGACATTGTTCGGGCGATCGCTGGAGCGAATCAACTGTGGCTTGAAGCCGGGAATAAGAGACATTGGGGAATGTTCTTGGTTTCACTCACTTGGAGCACAGTGAGTTACATATTACAAAATAGGACATATTGATTGTGCTATTGAATACTATTATTGTTGTACTGTTATTCTTGTGTGATCTTAATACAATATTTGTTTGTGAGTAACAATTGGTGTGGCTTCACCATTGATCTTTGACACACGGAATAACACATTTTTCTGCCGTGACTCCTCTCGGGGCTCGGAGGTACACCGTGACCAGGGGGTCGGGGAGGAGCACGTAACAGATACAAAACATACACTGTTCAGCCTGGCAGACGTATGCGCTCTACCGAGTGCTGTTCTAGTTTCTAATTTGTTTCGATTCAAACGTCAGCTGTAGGAGGACTAGAGAACGGCTCACTCTGGGCTTGGAAAGACAAAATCCAAGGGACATTGTGTTTATAATCACAGATTAAGGAACCCATGTGGGAAGCATGAACAATCTGACAAAAAGGACAGAGGAAAACGTCGGCAATTAACAAGTAATTGATCAGTGAGTAAAAGCAACCTGGAGGGTTGACCAATAGCTGTTTCGTTGCACAACCTACTTTGCATGTAAGGTACAACTTGATAATAAAAAGGGCGATTAATATCCAGCAATACAAACATTAATTAAAATTCATTGAACGATTTGTATTGGGTGCTACACTGTGTTCTTCAGTTAAACACATGCAATATTTGGTGAGAAATTAGACAGCAGGACAGGAAAGGTGGATCACACTCCTGTTTTCTGTGTCAGTAACAACTGTGATTGTACACTTGTTTATAGAGGACTATGTAACACCAAAGTTAACTGTTTACCAAAAGTTGCCCCAGCCCTTGTTGTCAGGACTAAGGACCAGCGCAAGGCCGTCTGTTCGGAGGCATCCCTAGAGTTAACAGGAACTGATTACCCTCGGAGAGCACAGATAAGTTTTCCTTCGTGCTGGGGTGGGGGGGGGGGAGAAACTTGGGCTCAGCTGGAGATGATATTTCAACACAGATCAATAAATTACATCAGTTATGTTGCTCTGGACTGTTAAGGATGAATGTTGATATTCAGTCGTGGAAATTACTCCACTCCCCTGGACGAACAAATATTCATGTCTATGCTGGTATCTGTACCAGTATACAGTATATAAGTATACAGTACCAGTATATAACCCTCACGGTTAAAATGGCTACCTTGTGATATTGGGCTCCTGAGTTTAAGTCCCTGTGGTTCCTTTGAATTAACACCAGGAGGGTTGACTCAGCTCGTCATCTTTCCGAGGTCGGCAAAATGAGTACCAGCTGACTGACATCAGCAACACAGCTGCACCCCCAGAAAATGAGGCAACCAGCAGCCGTAGGCTGCATATGAATCACAACCACAATATATAGCGAGACAATAATTATTATTCTCAATGTGGTGGTGCTGGTGGAAAGCAACATGTATTGTTGACGTGTGGACTATTTTGCCATGAAACCATTTAGAACAATGTCTCTTATATGGTAAGAATATGCCAAAGTTCTCAATATTCAAAAGAAGTCTTCTTCGTCTTCCTTCGTATGCAGCATGTAGCATCGTTTCCTGGGTGGGAGGGAGGAGGGGGAGGAACAGCTGTAGTTAGGGCAGGCATAATTGTACACCGCCCTTCATATTGCCCTCTCAAGGCACTGCACGACGTCATCGCCGGATGTCGAAGGCCTTTGGCGTCCGGTGATGAAGTGCGCTGAAAGGGCGTAGCAGTTTTCACTTTGTTTGTTTTCTTGTCCTCTTAATATATTAATACTTACATGGTCCTCTTAATCAAAAAATTTGATCCAGGAAGCTGAAATTTGGGCACGATAGTGAACACGTGCTTTGGCAAAAACGGTATTTTAATTTTTTGATTAATCAAATTAATTGAGGATATGTTATTAAGTTCTTTGGCATGGGGGAGGTGTACTTTGAATGTAGCTCTACATATTTGTTGTACTCCGCCCCTTTCTATTCCATCTCCAGGTGCTGCATGGCGGCAAAACTGGGTGCCCAAGGGGGCCCAGCAATGACGCACACCGGAAGGGAATACTCAGTTTTCACTCCGTTTGTTTGTTGTACACCTCCCCTTCTTTATTCCATTTCCAGCCACTGCACGACGTCATCGCCGGAGGTCGCCAAAGGGGGCTCGGTGATGACGCTCACCGAATGGGCATATTAAATTTTCACTCAGTTTGTTTCTTTGTTTTACACCGCTCCCTCCATATTCCATCTCCATGCGCTGCATGACGTCATCACCGTGCGCCAAAAGGGAGTACTCAATTTTCATTCAGTTTGTTTGTTTGTTTTCTTGTTTGTTTGTCCGAGTGATATCTTAGCAATCATTGGAGCTAGGAAGCTGAAATTTAGGCACAATAGTAAACAAGTGCTTTGACAAAAACAGTATTTTATTTTTTTATATTAATCAATTAATTGATTATTTCTGTTCCTTATTTATTTTCTTTCTCATCTGGGCAACTCAGGCGTCTTTTGAGCTTGGAAGTTGATATATGGAAACAGCATTGGCCAAGTGATTTGGCTGTAAAGGGTATTTTTGATTTATTGATTTATTGATTAATCAATTAATCAATTAATTCTTTAATTTCTCAATTAATTCTTTAATTTTTAAGACGTTACAGATGAGGATGAAACGATGGTGGTTTAGGTATGCTATTAGCCAATTGATTAAGAAATTAATTTATTTACGATTATTATTTATTTATTTTAATTAAGTAATTCATCAGTCAATTATTATTGTATACCCCTCCCTCCCAATTCTGTCTTCATGTGTGCAGAGCACCGGGCACCCCTGCAATGCCGCATGCTGGAGGATATGTTATTTCAATTAAAAACCGTTCAATAAATAAAAATATGATGTAAGCATCTCTGGGCTCGCTTGGCCATTAATTAGAGACGAGGTGCACGGTACCCATTGTCATAATGCCCGACTGGTTCGACAATAACACCGGTATGGTATCAGAGTGAAAAGACCCACAATCTGGCCGGCAGCCCATTGTCTCTGCCCTACTGATGCACCATTTAGGAGGTAGAGTTGTAATTGGGCACGATTAATAAAACTAAAAAAGGCTCTACATAAGTGACATAACAACTGCTACTTCGCCTCCAATACAGGATGGCGTCCACTCAGTTACTTAGGTTTTTAATACGCGTCAAGTGAAACATGTGAAACATTGATTTTTTTTACAACTCGTAGTTGTTGTTCTTGCTGCTGCCGTTGTTGTTTGTGTGATCCTTGTGTGTAATTTTAAAATATTTTTATATTGCTTCAATAAGTATTGCTATACATAATTTTGTGTGCTCCTTCCATGTCCGTCATGCTTTATTCTAAAGGGTTCCTGCTGTCACACCATTGGAACCATTACATTAAAGCTCAAGCTCATGATTCTTCTTCTTCCATTATCAAAAGACGGCTTTTGAAACAGGAATTTTTATGATTAAATGGACACAAACTTGTGTTACAAGTAGTAAATCGATTAATTCGCTTTCCAACAATACCATTTATATCATTCTACGACAGCAGGAACCCTTTAGAATGAAGCGTGACGGATGGACAGACGGACGCATCGATGGATGCTTCTCCTTTGAGTGATAGATTGTGTTTCACCTAATGCACCAGGTATGCATCGTTTTTGTAGTTTTTCTTGACTTGATTGATGTTTTCTTTAAAAAACAGTATTTTTATCTTCAGTGGAAATTCCAAAAAGCACAAGGATGACATTCACTGTTCATGAAGTTCTTATGAAATATATTTTCGAATGAATAAATAATATGCATGTTTCTTCAAAAATGCTTAAATAGCATCTCATCTATGTGAGGTGAGCATCGGTTTTTGTACCACCTGAAAAAAATTAAAACGATATTTCCTCTTCTTTTTCCTTCTCATTTGATGTTATTATTTACAGCTATTTTTTTTCCGACTTCGTTGAAGTCAGGGATGTTCAGTGAGGATGCAAGTTGAAACTATTAGGCAAGTGGAATTTTCTTGATTTTAGTGGAATCTCATTTTCTTTGGGTTTGAACCCAAATTCGATGTCTGAGAGGCAAGTGTGCATCAAGCTACCTTTCTATCCGCCTGCACTGAGCAGCTATAATGGATTCATGTGTTCTCATTAATATAATTACTGAATAAATGACAGATAATGGAGCATGAGCAATGTTTGTCACATTGAATGTCATAAAGTGCTTTAAGGTAATGTTAATATATCAACATTATGAATGCAATACCTGAAGTCATCCCTCCTACCTCCTCCTTTACATAAATAACCGTTGTAAGAAATGAGAAACAATTAATGAGAGATTAGAAACTCATGCAATGCAAATTTATGAATAAAATCAAATTGGCTTTCTGCTAATCACTTCTTCCCATGTGGAGTAAAATGCAATTAACCATTGAATCATCTGTGGCTATGCATGACGTCATCATATCATTGCAATCGACTGTGGGTTTATATTTTTTTGTGCGATCTGATTTAGTGATGTTGTTTTTGTACATTTGCTTTTATGGAATTTGCTTCATGTTCTTGCTGAACGAGATTCGAGTGAACTGTTTTTCTCATAATGTCGTCTTCTTGTCTGGATCTTGAAGTGCAGTTACTGGAAGGTGATTCAATTTGAAATGAAGGAAATGCCATTTCTTGCTTTCAGTTGACAGCTGCATAATTAGTTATTGGAGAGGATTTAATCCAAAAACATCAATAGCCTGATAAGATCAAATGTGCAGGAGGTTCTCTCCACCTGGGACATTCCAATGATGCAAGTCACAATAAAGATTGGAGACAAATGAAGCAATAGTCTGAAGATTCTGGGCACCAGTACAAAGCAAGCACGTCCGTGTGTCCAGGTTGCCTCTTCGGATTGGCTACTGCTGAAAGGCTGTTTAAGGCTGTTTTGCTATTTAAAAAAACGCAAAACATCCAGTGATGTGGAGAGGTTACTTGGAATGTGCTGAAGCCAAATCCGGAACCAAATGCATTTGGGCAAGAGCCAGAGACATCCGTGTTCAATGACCCTGATCCGGGGCAGTCAGTGGGTTCTCCTGGAATGTCAGTTTGAGTCTGTGTGAGCGGGTTCTACCTAGAATGGCAGTCTCAGTCTGTGTGATTGGGTTCTCCTGGAATGGCAGTCTGAGTCTGTGTGAGTGGGTTCTTCTGGAATGGCAGTCCGAGTCTTTGTGAGTGGGTTCTCCTGGAATGGCAGTCTGAGTCTGTGTGAGTGGGTTCTCCTGGAATGGCAGTCTGAGTCTGTGTGAGCGGGTTCTCTTGGAATGGCAGTCCGAGTCTGTGTGAGTGGGTTCTCCTGGAATGGCAGTCTGAGTCTGTGTGAACGGGTTCTCCTGGAATGGCAGTCTGAGTCTGTGTGAGTGGGTTCTCCTAGAATGGCAGTCTGAGTCTGTGTGAGTGGGTCCTCCTAGAATGGCAGTCTGAGTCTGTGTGAGTGGGTTGTCCTAGAATGGTAGTCTGAGTCAGAGTGCTCTACTCAGTGGGGACACTCTTCCCTTTACACCACTATGTTTGGTTTGATCGTAACCAGAAAGTTCATAACAAAGGAACTCCCAATATCATTCTAAATTGTGTCTTTGTCGATCAGTGTCCTTTTGTTTTAAAGTCCATGTTTCCTGTTCACACAACCTTGGAGAAAAGTAAAATTATCTTTCTTACTTATGAATTTACAATATTTTCATTTTTGAGTAACCATACAATCCAAACTAGTTTGCAGAAGTTACCTCTGCATGCTGTTACGGATTCGTCACTTCCGTTGTTGTGGTTTTCATCCACTGTAAACATTTTTGATTCCATGTACTATTATTGTTTTCAAAAGTTTTATTGTTTATGAAGTTTTCAAAAGGTGAAAAAGTTAGTTTTAAATGAAACAGGGACCGGACGGCGACGAAGAGGAAGAGGAGAAAGAAGGTGGAGCGAGTGGGGTTGGACAAGAAGCATAGTCGCTTCGAGGTCTAGAGCGAACGTTGGCGAGCAAGAGTCACGAGTGAACTTTGGGTTTCCCAGGAAAGGGATTCCTGCGACAGAGTTGTTCTCACTGTGACAGATCAACCTGCGTGTCAGGTTTTGCGGTCGATTCCGAAGAGAATCGTTGGACTGCCGTTACGTCTCGAGTACGGCCGTCGGCCATTTTGACTCGCGCGCTTTGTGCATCGAGCAAGGTTTCTTTGCTTCGCTTCAGCCTTTGCGGGTCGCGCAAGGTTTTTCTTTGCTTCACGTCAGCCATTTTCACCGCTTTCAGACATTTCTGGTGTGTGTGTGCAACGCGGATATACCTTAAGGTAAATCTGAGGTTTGCCGACTGCGAGCTGTGGAACGTCCATACCCGAGGGTGTGATTTCCCAGTCGCCTGGAGGGCGCCTTTGGATTTCCCAGTCGCCTGGAGGGCGCATTTGTACAGCTTTGGCAGCCGGAATGTAACTGCCAACCCAACGGGATTCTTGTCTCGATTGGACATTGATCTGTCGATCGCTGGAGCGGATCGACTTTGGCTTAAAGCCGGGGAATAGAGATATTGGGAATCTTCTGCTTTTCGCTCACTTGGAGCACAGTGAGTTATATTGCACGAACCTGATGGTACCATCATAGGAATGATATACTATTTGTTGTACAATTGATTACTATTGTTTTTGTACTGTTGTTCTTGTGTGATCTTAATACAATACCTGTTGGTTTCTAACATTTGGTGTGGCTTCACCATGGATCTTTGAAATACAGAATAACACATTTTTCTGCCATGACTCCTCTCGGGGCTCGGAGGTACACCGTGACCAGGGGGTCGGGGAGGAGCACGTAACAGAAATTGGGGACTCGTCCGAGATATTGGGAACTCGTCCAAAATTGGCCCAAATTGAAATTGGGGTCCTCGTTCAGGACTAAATTCCCTAACATGCGTCTGGGATAGAATTCCCTAACATTCCCAAAATTCCCAAATTTAGAATTTTCTTACATTCCCAAATTTTTCAAAAAAAAAAAAGATTGGAACATTTTTGTGTGAAGGTTAACAGGTGTTAACTGATAGTCACCATGGTGTTTGACGCAGAACAGTTTGCGGCGTCCCCTAATGAGGCACAGTTCCAAGCGTTAAAAAGATCGGAACTCTTGATATTGGCCAGACATTTTAACTTGGAGGTCCGAGTTAATATGAAGAAAGCAGAGATGCAGACATTGGTGGTAGAATCTCTGGTGGGACAAGGAACATGGACAGAGGTAGCCTTGGATTGGTTACCCGAGGAAAAAGAAAATGTGGAGCTCCGGAAAATGGAGATGCAACTGCAGAGCCAGGAAAGGTTAAAAGCAGAGGAAAGGAGAGCTGAAAGGGAACTCGAGGAAAGAAGAGTAGAACAGGAGCGAGAACGCGAGGAGAGAAGAACTGAGGAAAGGAGAGCTGAAGAAGAAAGAAGAGCAAAGGAAAGAGCAGAGGAAAGGAGAGCCAAAAGGGAGTTAAAGGAACGTGACATGGAGTATCATAAGGAAGTTAAACTCAAGGAGCTGGAATTAATGGGAGAACGGAGAGAAGTCGTATCCATGCCGGCTAGTTCGACAACTAGTCAGAACACCTGGGATGTTGGTAGGCATGTGAGGCTGGTTCCACCCTTCAATGAAAAGGAGGTAGCCAAGTTTTTTTTTACACTTTGAGAAAGTGGCTCAAATGCTAAAATGGCCTGTGGAGTCCTGGACTATGTTAGTGCAAAGTGTTTTGGTGGGTAAAGCTCAAGATATGTATTCGGCTTTACCGATTGACCAATGTGCAGATTATGAGAAAGTGAAGAAAGCCATTCTCAAAGCCTATGAATTGGTCCCTGAAGCTTACCGGCAAAAATTCCGGAATGCCAGGAAGAGGGAGAGTGAGACCCATGTGGAGTTTGCCAGAATGAAGGAAACCATGTTTGATCGGTGGTGTGATTCGAAGGGGATTGGGAAAGACTTCAAACTGTTGCAACAATTGATCTTGGTGGAGGAATTCAAACAGTGTGTTCATGCGGACATTAAAGTACATCTGGAGGAAAAGAAGGTACCAGAGTTGTATGAGGCAGCAACCGTGGCAGATGACTATGCCTTGACACACAGGATGGGGCTCCACAAACCTAACTTCCCACCTAGAGTTAGCCAGGGGAGTTATGGTAAATCCGGTGCGGAGAACAAATATTCATGGAGGCGGCCTAGAGATGACTATGGGGACAAATCTGATACCGCGACTTTTAGGGAGCAGAAGACTACAGTTCCAAGACAGACTTATCTTCCGGGGGGCCCGAGGCAGACCACGAATTTTTCCTCCGTGCCTACTTGCGCTTTTTGCAAGAAACCTGGGCATTTGATGTCCCAATGTTATGCCCTGAAAAGGAAATATCAGGAGCGGAGTCAGACTAGTACAACTCCGAATGCATTGGCAAATGCAAGAAATCGTCCTTGGAGGACAGTGCCTTGTGAAGGTTCCCATGCCAAAGTTACGGCATCACAGAACGACCTTGTTCAAGAGGGTTACAAACCTTTTATTTCAGAGGGGTTTGTGTCACTGGATGGAGACTTGACTAACCAGAGACCTGTTAGGGTATTGAGGGACACAGTAGCACATCAATCTTTGATGCTTGAAGGCATTTTGCCATTGTCAGAGAAGACGGCAACTGGTGTTAGTGTTCTTTTACAGGGGGTTGGTGGCTATGTTAAAGCTCCACTTCATGTCATCCATTTAAAGTCTGATTTGGTGTCAGGACCGGTCACCGTAGGTTTACAAGCCACTCTTCTTGTAGAGGGAATCTCTTGTTATCGGGAATGATTTGGCCGGTGGTCACGTTTCTGGTAACCCGATGTTTGTTGAAAAGCCTAGTATGGAAAATAACACTGCACAGTTAGAGCAGGAGATTCTGGGTATCTTTCCATCCTGTACCGCGACTCATGCTATGGGTAGGAAGCGCTCTGAAGAGAAGAGGAAGGTACTGACGTCACGCTTTGCACAGGCACGTCTTGTCAAGTACCCTGAAACTAAGTGTCAGCACACACAAGTCATGAATGGAGGCAAGGTTGGCAAGCTCTTTGTAGGTGGACTGAACTTCAACACAAGGGAAGATGTTCTGGACTCTGTCTTTGGCAAATATGGACCACTCTTGGAAGTGTTGCTGATAAAAGACAGGGAGACGCAAAAGTCAAGAGGGTTTGGCTTTGTCACGTTTGAAAACACAAAGGACGCCAAAGATGCAGAAAAGGATTTGAATGGCAAGGATTTGGATGGTCGGACCATAACAGTAGAGAAGGCAGTCCATTGGCGTCGAGGGGGCAACAGAGGTGGAAAACATGGAGGTAGTTTCAGGGGTGGCTATGGCTCCCGGGGTGGGAGTAGTAGTTTTGGTGGTGGCCACAGTCGAGATTACTATGGAGGCTCCCAGGGTTACGGCAGCTCCCGAAGGGATGATTACCAGGGTAGTGGCCGAGAAAGAGACCGCTATTCACGTGACTACAGCGCCAAGCGCTCCAACCGTGATTATTATGAAAGTTAGTAAGTGTTTGAGGCACTGAATGCTGCGGAGCAGCCGAGCCAAGATTCCTACATGGATTAACCGTGAACTCCACGTTCCTAAAGGCATCCATGTAGTGAATACAACTTGGCCTCACCACCCAACCACCATGAAACCTGGCTCTCAGCTCGGCCTCCTTCAAAATGTGCCATAGATTTGCTTTGCTTTGGATTTTTGATCACACCCCTTAACCTTCATTCAAAAAATGAAAAATAAAAACCAGAGGTTGATGAGATGGAGTTTGGCTTTGCAGGAGTTCAACTTGGAAATTGAGCACGTAAAGGGCAGGGACAATGTCGTTGCTGATGCTTTGTCCAGAGTGAACTAACTTTTGAAATTTCTGTAGGTTGTTTGGAAGTTTTGTTGCTTTATTTTTGGGAAATATTAATTATTGTTGCTCACGTGAATTGATGACTTGTGTGTGAGTTTTACTTTTGTTTGTTAAAAGGGTTTTGCCTGCAAAGAAAGTTTTCACTATGTTCAAACTTTCTTTCTTGAGGGGGGGAAGTGTTACGGATTCGTCACTTCCGTTGTTGTGGTTTTCATCCACTGTAAACATTTTTGATTCCATGTACTATTATTATTGTTTTCAAAAGGTTTATTGTTTATGAACTGTTTTCAAAAGGTGAAAAAGTTAGTTTTAAATGAAACAGGAACCGGACGGCGATGAAGAGGAAGAGGAGAAAAGAAGGCGGAGCGAGTGGAGTCGGACAAGAAGCATAGTCGCTTCGAGGTCTAGAGCGAACATTGGCGAGCAAGAGTCACGAGTGAACTTTGGGTTTCCCAGGAAAGGGATTCCTGCGACAGAGTTGTTAGCGCTGTGACAGATCAACCTGCGTGTTAGGTTTTGCGGTCGATTCCGAAGAGAATCGTTGGACTGCCGTTACGTCTAGAGTACGGCCGTCGGCCATTTTGACTCGCGCACTTTGTGCGTCGAGCAAGGTTTCCTTGCTTCGCTTCATCCTTTGCGTGTTGCGCAAGGTTTTTCTTTGCTTCACGTCAGCCGTTTTCACCGCTTTCAGATGTATCGTGTGTGTGTGTGTGTGTGTGTGTGTGTGTGTGTGTGTGTGTGTGTGTGTGTGTGTGTGTGTGTGTGTGTGTGTGTGCGTGTGCGCGCGCAACGCGGATATACCTGAAGGTAAATCTGAGGTTTGCCGACTGCGAGCTGTGGAACGTCCATACCCGATGGTGTGATTTCCCAGTCGCCTGGAGGACGCCTTTGCACAGCTTTGGCAGACGGACTGTAACTGCCAACCCAACGGGATTCTGGTCTCGATTGGACATTTATCTGTCAATCGCTGGAGCAGATCGACTTTGGCTTGAAGCCGGGGAATAGAGACATTGGGAATCTTCTTCTTTTCGCTCACTTGGAGTACAGCGAGTTATATTGTACGAACCTGATGGTACCATCATAGGAATGATATACTATTTGTTGTACAATTGATTATTATTGTTTTGTACTGTTATTCTTGTGTGATCTTAATACAATACCTGATGGTTTGTAACAATTGGTGTGGCTTCACCATGGATCTTTGACATACAGAATAACACATTTTTCTGCCGTGACTCCTCTCGGGGCTCGGAGGTACGCCATGACCAGGGGGTCGGGGAGGAGCACGTAACAATGCTCAGAGTTTGAATGAACAAGCAAATAGTGATTGTAAGTACATATGGAGTAGTTAAATAAATTAGTTATTTGTTATAAATGTTGTGGCTCTCTTTGTTTTTCTGTGCGGGGCTGTGATTGTGCGTTTGCACATGTAAAAAATTAAAGTAATAATCGCAATTGCAAGGGCTCTATCGCTTGGCTATTTCTAGAGATTGCATCACAGCAAGAGGTATTTTGGACGTTTGGGAATTTGGGAATACTGTGCATCATTCCCTTGGCAAAGTCAACTTGACCTCTGAGACCGTGACAGCTTGATGCAGTTTTTCTCTGAATCTTGTTCCACAAGTCTTTTGTCTCTTCTCCATTTTCAATTTCAGCACAAGTGACATAATCACATACAAATCCAATTTTTATTTACAGGTCCATTTCTCATTCGAAGAGATTATTTATCTCAACCAACTTTCAAATTCCTGGTGTGGGTTGTGTGTGGCATTTTTTTTTTTGGTGTTTTTTTGTATACAAGATTGAGGCTCGTGTAAGAGCTAACATTAATCACACAAAAAGTCAAACCGACACATAAAACACAAAATAAGGGGAGCCATAGACAAGATGGGGAGAGAGGGGGAAGGACACAAACACAACATTTAAGAGCAGGGACATCGAGAGAACTGTGGGAGGGAGAGGGCTTGGGGGGAGGTGGGAGAGGTATAACACATATGGACACTGCAAGGACTTCCAGGAAAGAAGTTGGAATTTCAAAAAAGTGTATCTGGGGTGAATTAGCGGGGGTAGAAAAGATCATGGTTTTGGATGGGGGAAGATAAGAGATGGTGGTGAACAGCTGTTTTAAAGACCTGGAGGGAGGAGTGGGATTGAACGGAGTGGGGGAGCTTGTTCCAGAGGTGGGAGAAAAGAGGAATAAAAGAGTGAAGGTGAGCAGAGTCTTGATTTTGGCAGTTTAACCATAAGAGGGTTGCTGGCAGATCTTATGCGACCTGTAGGAATATTTCGGGGACAGAGCACAGAGAGAGCTGGGGGAGCAAGGCCGGAGAGGAGTCGGTAGAAGACAGAAAGACCACCAACCTGCCTGCGGTGAGTGAGTGAAAGGCCCTCGGAGATAGCGTCATCGTGGGAGATTCCAATGATTCTGAAAGCTTTGGTTTCAACAGCGTGAAGACGAGCTAGGTGTGAGGAAGGAGCACCAGCCCAGAGGGGAGAACAGTATTCCATTGAGCTGCGGATGAAAGCCTTGTATGCGGTGAGGAGCTCAGGTGTGCCAAGGAAGGACTTCGCACGACGGAGGATGCCCAGTCGGCGACTGGCTTTGGAGGCCAGCTTGGAAATGTGGTTTTCCCAAGAAAGATCATCGCAGATAGTGAGACCCAAAAGCTTGAGTGACAGAACTTCTTGGAGAGGATTGTTCAGAAAGTAGATGGGAGGGTTGTCCAGTCGGTCTTTTCGGAGAGACATCGTAAGAGTGTGGAGACATCGTAAGGCATTGATCAATTTGCATTGATAAGATCATCAAGACTTCCGCTGCCCCTGTAGGGTTTCATCAATATCGATTACAACATACACGTGAGACATCAAACACCATGAAAAGACTTGCATTCCCACAACCTTTAGTTGTCGTTGTTGTTGTTGTTGTTGTTTAGACCTGGATAGTTCTGTCGAACAAGTCCCCGATCGTTTTACAGCCTTTAGTTGTGCAAGAGGGTAATCCTTGAAATATTCCATAATACCAGAGTGTCATACAAAAGGCAACCCAAAGCTGTTTTTATACTTTTTAAGATTTCACATTGAAACAACATGGAACTTGTGCACAAAATCTTTGTAATATCTAGAATAAAGTAACAAACAAAAATGAAACGAATGATTTCAGAAGACAGTTCTCAAAACGTGTTCCAAATCACTGCCCAGCAGGTACAAATGGATTCTCCTGGTGAAGTTGTCGATAACTTGGCTGTATTTCTGAACCTGAATAGCTTTGATGTTGGTGGCAATTGAATTTTTGAGGTTGTCAATCGTCTAAGGTCTCCTCTGGTTCACTCTATCCTTCAGGTAACCTCAATGATAGAAGTCTGGTTGGTTGAGGTCTGGAGAATGGGCCGCCCATTCAACATCTCTCCTAGAGACGATTCCGTCACTAAATTCTGGTTGTAACCACTGAATTGATCTGATGGGGTGTGTGGTGTGGCCCCATCTTGACTAAATTCCAGTTATAGCCACTGGATCGATCTGTTGGGAGTGTGTGGTGGCCTCACCTTGACTAAATTCCGGTTGTAGCATCTGTATCGATCTGTTGGGAGTGTGTGGTGTGGCCCCATCTTGACTAAATTCCTGTTGTAGCCACTTTATTTTTTTTATTTTTTTTGTATACAAGATCGAGGCTCGTGAAAGAGCTAACATTAATCACACAGAAAGACAAACCGACACATAAAACATAACATGGGGAGCGGTAGACAAGATGGGGAGAAAGGGAGAAGGACACAAACACAACATTTGAGGGCAGGGACATCGAGAGATCTGTGGGAGGGAGAGGGCTTTGGGGGGGGGAGGCATGGGAAGTGGGGGGGGGGGGGGGGGGGGGGAGGGGTGGGAGAGGTATAAAACATATGGACACTGCCGGGACTTCCAGGAAAGAAGTTGGAATTTCAAACAAAGTGGATCTGGGGTGAATTGGCGGGGGTAGAAAAGATCAAGGTGTTGGATGGGGGAAGATAAGAGATGGTGGTGAACAGCTGTTTTAAAGACCTGGAGGGAGGAGTGGGATTGAAGGGAGTGTAGGAGTTTGTTCCAGAGGCAGCAGAAAAGAGGAATGAAAGAATGAAGGTGAGCAGAGAGCCGAGATTTCGGCAGTTTAACCATCAGAGGGTTGCTGGCAGATCTTGTGCGACCTGTAGGAATATTTGGGGGACAGAGCACAGAGAGAGCTGGGGGAGCAAGACCGGAGAGGAGTCGGTAGAAGACAGAAAGACCACCAACCTGCTTGCGGCGAGTGAGTGAAAGGCCCTCGGAGGTAGCTTCATCGCGGGAGATTCCAATGATTCTGAAAGCTTTGGTTTCAACAGCGTGAAGACAAGCTAGGTGTGAGGCAGGGACACTGGCCCATATGGGAGAACAGTATTCCATTGAGCTGCGGATGAAAGCCTTGTATGTGGTGAGGAACTCAGGTGTGCCGAGGAAGGACTTCGCATGACGGAGGATGCCCAGTCGACGACTGGCTTTGGAGGCCATCTTGGAAATGTGGTTTTCCCAAGAAAGATCATGGCAGATATTATCGATCTGTTGGGAGTGTGTGGTGTGGCCCATCTTGACTAAATTCCTGTTATAGCCACTGTATCGATCTGTTGGGAGTGTGAGGTGTGGCCCATCTTGACGAAATTCCTGTTATAGCCACTGTATCTATCCGTTGGGAGTGTGTGGTGTGGCACCGTCTTGACTAAATGCCGGTGTAGCCTCGTTATTGATCCGTTGGGAGTGTGTGGTGTGGCACCGTCTTGACTAAACTCCGGTGTAGCCTCGGTATTGATCTGTTGGGAATGTGTGGTGTGGCACCGTCTTGACTAAATGCCGGTGTAGCCTCGTTATTGATCCGTTGGGAGTGTGTGGTGTGGCACCGTCTTGACTAAATGCCGGTGTAGCCTCGTTATTGATCCGTTGGGAGTGTGTGGTGTGGCACCGTCTTGACTAAACTCCGGTGTAGCCTCGGTATTGATCTGTTGGGAATGTGAGGTGTGGCCCCATCTTGACTAAATTCCTGTTATAGCTACTGTATCGATCGGAGTGTGTGGTGTGGCACCGTCGTGACTAAATTCCGGTGTAGCCACTCACTGTATTGATCTGTTGGGAGTGTGTGGTGTGGCACCGTCGTGACTAAATTCCGGTGTAGCCACTGTATCGATCTGTTGGGAGTGTCAGGTGTGGATCAGTATGAATTTTTTTTCTCTGCAATTCTTGGTCCGATTGACACGAAATTTGTACCATAGGAGGGCCTCCTCCTGCAGAATTTTTAAATGATAATTATAACATCATAGGTTAAGCCGCTGTCACACCTTGACGTTTTAGCCAGCGTATGCCGACGTATGAAAAATTTGGCTACGTTAAGAGCACGCTGAAGCACGCTGGCATACGTCGTAGTACGCCGAGCTCATCGACAAATTTCGTGCATGCACAAAATTTGTCGACGTATGCCAGCGTATGACTCACACCAGCACTCAATTTTGATACGTCGGCATACACTGGCTAAATCGTCAAGGTGTGACAGGGGCTTTACGTGGTACATGCACCATCTTGGAAAAATCGAAAAACGTTGCACCTCTATATCTCCGAAACTGCTCCATGGAAAAAATTGAAACATGGCTCATTGTCAAGTACTCTGCATTGGGAATACATGTTGTTAACAATGACGTTATTGGTCACGTAATTATAATGTCATAATTCGACAGGGACAACGCTTAGTCTGATCAGTTTGAAATTTATTGAGCGTGATCTACACAACAATTATATTAGAGAGTAATTGTTTTTGATGTAATCGCTCATGTGGTCTGGCAGCCATATTGGATCAAAGAAAAAAACCCTTCAAAAACAGAACAGTTGGCTCGCACCAAGTTGACTGTGCAGGGTAAGTATTCTATGAATACCATCTAGTTTTTTTAAATGAAACACCGTGTACTTTAAATAATCTGTGCAAGTTTACAGTAGTTGACATTTCTGCCTGATATTTTATCATGGTGGACTGTAGCGTATACTCTATTCTGACTGTAGTTACCACCAAGCCTTGGATGGCTGAGCCGAACCAGCTTTAACTCCTGAGGCGATCTTCAATTTTGGCGGTTATTGACGCGCATGGGACTGAAGAACCATGAAGCGTTTATTCTCGTGAACACAGGGGTTTATTTCGAACCCAACCAATAACAACACAACAAAACGTAACAATAATTATTTACAATAAAATAAGACACGGAATGAGGATAAATAAAAGAAGTGCTGAGGTAAAAATGCTAAGGTGAGGATCCTCCATACAGACACAAAAACGCACACAGGGTGAGGTAAAAAAAATAACAATCATGCTCCAGCACTCAACTGGCCCAAATGGTTCCCATGGTAAGTCAGCAGTTGTCGAAGCACGAAGCCACACAGGCGGGAAGCCCGGAAAGATAATGGCAGCAAAGCCACGCATCGAAGGCGCAGCGGGCACCCGGGAGTGAGGCGAGCAGGGAACAGGGCCCTAGTTCTCTTCTTCTCCATCCATCGCTTCACATCCTTCCGTGTGATAATAGAGAATTCCTCCTTTTAGGTAAAGAGAAGAACGGCCATGTCCTGCAGCACACCAGCACCAGCCTCCACACGGCACAACACAAAAACACTCTCAATCCAGTCAGAGACTCTCGAACCTTCCTTCTTCCTGAGCTCGCACTCTTCCCACGTCACTCGGGGATAGGGGAGGGGGGTCGGGGAGAAGGGGTAAGGTGTGTGTGGCCTACCGGCCCTGTCCCCCCCACCCATCAGACCATTGTAGCTCCGCCTCTCCTAGGCGGGCCTTTGTCTCATGTGTCCATTGGAGCGTGAATAGCTTGGCCGGCTGATGTTATAAATGTTAGGGATGGCCAAAGAGGGCATTATGAACAGGGGAAATGAACCTTAATCCCTACTACCAATTAACACAGCATCACCCCTGTTATTATGCACATGCAAAAACAACATTAAGGGTGTAGTGCTGGTGAAAAATTGAGAAAACTACATAGGTACCTTTGAGAGGCCTTTACACAAAAACAAAGTCAAGTTAATATCTAATTTTCAGTTTTTCTTGAAAGATATAATCTTGGCTTTAACTCAGACCAGTTTCAACGCTTCTTTGTCATATTACATGCATATAATTTGCATAAATTAGACCGTCAATAAAAAACAAGGAAAAACAAAGAACACATTTCTACTTCTATCTTCTATGTCACCTATCATTCTTTTCACACAAAACTTGATACATGTATTATACATGTGTTACTCTACTACCTGATGAGAGGATTTTGTGAAATTATGTCAAATGTTCACTAATTAGCTAATTATGCCAATTACCAGATAAAACTTGGTTGTCCTTCAATAAATCCACAATGGCTACTCCTATAAACAAAAGCCTTCATCATTTTAAAGGAAGTGATATTCTGAATATCCTGTCCAAATTTCAGCCCAAAAGAATGATGCATTTCCCAAGTTATAACAAATTTCATGCAAAATATTATATTGAATTGAATTGAAATTTGAATTTTTCAATAATTAGGGGTACTTCTATGACCTCTAATAGCATGATTCTTGTTTATAAGACTATAAGGAAACTGTTCAGCTAAAAAATAAAAAAAAAATCACCTGTTCACCAGTACTACACCCTTAAGCTACATTTTCCCTACTTATTATATCGAAATGCTCCTACACGTCACACGGTCCATTCTATTCCTATTCGATCCTAACTTTCCTATTGTATTCTCTAACCTACCCCCATAAACGTAACAGTATTCTATGAATACCATCTAGTTTGTTTTTTATGAAACACCGTGTACTTTAAATAATCTTTGCACGTTTACAGTATTCGACATTTCTGCCTGATATTTTACCATGGTGGTCTGTAGTATATACTCTATTCTGACTGTCGGGATGTTGTTGGGATTTTGGGTGTTTTTGGGTGGTGTTGTGATGTTGTTGGGATGTTGTTGGGTCGTTATGATGCATAAACCACAACTATTTAATAATCCAAAGATATAATATGGATTGATTGATAAATACCACTTGCCATGTTTTCAAAACTTGGTACAGCACTACCGACGGTTTCTATACAAACACAAGTCTGTAAATTTAGTGCTGTCTGATATTTGGGGTAACCCACAGATTTTATGACTCTCACATGATCTTCCATTATCATCTCAATTCCCATGTAGATCTTGGAGCACATCCATGTTTGTTTTTCAAGAACTCTGAAAGGACAACTTGAAAATGTATTTCCTTGGATTGTTCGCAAATGCCGAGATGGCAGATGTGAACTCGTATATTCATCATTGCTCTGCGACAAGGCCATACATCCGTGGAGACGAGTGCATGGAACAGGTAACCTTGTACAAGACTGATTGCTGTGTCTTACATCCTCTTCCTTGCTATGTTTTCTCTCTCCTTTCTGCATGAATTGCTGCTGTTGAAGCAGATGTTCACATGATTCCCAACAGCTTAATGATATAAACCTTTCATTGAAAATTGCTTATAAGTGATAATGTCATCTGTGACCGAAACGTATATCCGGTGCAGTCATGTGTGATCTTTTCTAAGACTTGAACAACAAAAGTTCCGAGAATCGAGCAAATCTTTGTGGGGTGTAAATATAGTACACTTTGTTTTATGTCGTCCTTATTGTCTTTCATCTGGATATTAAACCGTGTATTTACTGGAAGATAATTACTTAGTTTTGAATTGTGAAAATACCATTCTTTGTTTTCAGCCATCAGTCTAAACATTTCTTTACGGGATGTCGATCACGACTCATTTGAAGCTTGAGCGGAGATGTTTTTGGCGTCTCTGCCTTACCTGGACAGTCCAACGGTGTCTTACGAAAAAGATAGATGTGTCCATAGGTGAAATAAAGGGCTTAGGAAAGATACTTTCATAACCCAAAATTCCACATCAGTACAAAGCCGAGGTATATACAGGTAGTGGACAAAAAATGGAAACACCTGGGTAAATGAGGGACACCAAGTATATTGAAAGCAACGCTTTCACACAGGTGTTACCCATGTGTTAATTAAGCAAATGACATCCCAGCATGCTTAGGATCAAGTATAAAAATATGCACAGGGTATCAAGTATAAAATAAAAATATTGCAGCCATGCTAGGCCTATAATTATGCCTAGCATTGCTGCAAAAGAAGATGTCAGTGACTTTGAAAGAGGAGTGATTGTTGGGACGCGTTTGGCAGCAGCTTCAGTGACAAAGACAGCTCAACTTGCTGATGTTTCACGAGCAACGGTGTCTAAGGTGATGTCGGCTTGGAACTCCGAGGGAAATAAATCATCCGCAAAGAGCAACAGCTGGCAGAAGCACATGCTCCAGGATTGTGATATCCGTGCATTATTTTGAAGATCAAGGCAAAGCAGGCGAACAACTGTGGATCAATTGACTGCAAATTTCAAACATGGGCGCGAGGAGCCAGTTTCATTAAAAACGGTCCGCCAAGAACTTCACAGAGCGGGATACCATCGTCAGGTTGCACTGCACAAACCGCTCATCACACCTGGCTCATGTTTGTGAATCCAGTGGTGCCACGAGCATCAGCAATGGACCACCGAGCAGTGGAGAAATGTGATATGGTCAGATGAATCATCCTTCACCATGTTCTCTACAAACGGTCGAATGCAAGTGTTGTGCTAACCCAAAGAACTCCACAACCCTAAGTGCTTGTTTCCAACAGTGGAGGGTTCTGCTGGTTCTGTAATGTTGTGGGTAGACGTTTCTGGCCTGGTTCGGGTGCAGTCATTCCCTTAGCTTAGAAGGTAAGGTCATTGCCAATCACTACTTAATGTTACTTAGTGATCGTCCATATGTCCTGGCCTTCTCAATCACCAGATCTAAACCCAATTGAGCATTTATGGGATATTCTGGAATGCCGCCTGAGACAGCGTTTTGCACTTCCATCAAACAGGTGAGAGTTGATTTAATTTCTCGTGGAAGAATGGTACTGCTGCATCCCTCCTGCAGAATTCCAGACACTGGTGGACTACATGCCACAGTGCTTACAGG
This sequence comes from Myxine glutinosa, assembly GCF_964187855.1. NCBI lineage: Eukaryota > Metazoa > Chordata > Myxini > Myxiniformes > Myxinidae > Myxine > Myxine glutinosa. The sequence goes on along the minus strand of NC_136269.1, from coordinate 12,769,750 downwards.
CCGTACTGACCGTACGTGATGGCCCAACGCCATATTAAGTGACTATACATTTGGTGTTTCCATTTTATGTACAATACATATATACACTGCCATCCATAAGTTTTGGAACAGTGAAGTCAAATTTGTTATTGCTGTATACTCGAGAAACTTGGGTCATTGTCTTGTTACATGGTGAAGCGCCGCCCAATGAGTTTGGAGGCATTTTCTTGTACATCAGCAGACAAAATGTTTCTGTGCACTTCCAAATGCATTTTGCTGCTGCCATCATTAGTTACATCATCAATAAAGATGAGTGGGTCCGTTCCAGAAGAAGCGATGTAAGCCCAAGCCATGACACTACCTCCACCATGCTTCACAGATGAGGTAGTATGTTTTGGATCATATTCAGTTCCTTCCTTTCTCCCCACTTTCACCTTTTCATCACGTTGGTAAAGGTTTATCTTGGTCTCATCTGTCTATAAAATTTTGTTTGAGAACTCTACTGGCTCACCTCTATACTTCTTGGATTGACACCATTCACTGGCCTCGCTAGTGGGGAGGGTGACTGTGACACCTTGGCATGACTAAAAGCGACACCTGACAAAGTGGGCCAGTTAGATGAACTCCCAAAGGAAGCCAAGGGCCATCCAGTAAGGAGCTGGTGTCTCCTAAAAAAACACCCATCTGGATTGGACCAGTTCAAGTCATAACAAAGCATTCAAAAGTCATACGTGCTGCTTCCTTGCTTGACGTTCCGCATTTAAAAGGACAGAGCATGGACAATCCCCATCAGTTGGTATCCATGGGGAGGAGGAAATTCTTCTTGAGGAAATGCTCCGCTGAGTGCGGTGAAAAAGACGGCACCATTGTTATGACGTCGCTGGTACCCAGAGTATCCTGGGAAGTGATGGCAGTGACGGCACTTCTTCCAAACTTAGTGGCTGTGTTAAGTGTTTGTCTCGTCAGTATGCCCGTGTGTATATGTCTGTGTATAGCAGCTCAATTATGAGCCTTAGACTATGTATAATCTAGAACGGCACTCTTTGATGTCACGACGTCGACTGATATGCCTCTGCCCACATTATTACATTATTATAATACTTGTATCAAGTTTGATTTAGATCCATTCAGCTGCGCCCAACTTAGCACATTTTTGCCTGACATGACCTCTGACCTTTGGCCTTTGACCTCAGGACCCCCAAAATATAATTAGTTAATCTGTATCCTCATTATACATATCTGTACTAAGTTTGAATTCTATCACTTCAGCCGTTCTCAAGTTATAGACCTATTACAGATTTGACCTATGACCTCAAAATCTAATCACTTAATCTTTACATCATTATACATGCCTGTACTAAGTTTGAATTAGATCATTTCAGCCATTCTCAAGTTAGACCGATTTCAGATTTGACCTTTGACCTATTTTTTTTTTTTTTTTTTTAAATACAGAGTCGAGGCTCGTGAAAGAGCTAACATTTATCAATCAAACAAATAAGCAAACAAAGTATATAAAAAGGGGAGCGGTCGACAAGATGGGGAGAGAAGGGGAGGAAGCACACAAACACAACATTTGAGAGCAGGGACATCGGGAGATGTGTGGGAGGGAGAGGGCCTGGGGGGATGGGGGGGGGGGGCAGGATAGGTATAAAACGCAAGGACACCAAGGACTTCCAGGAAAGAAGTCGACACCTCAAAAAGTGGATTTGGGGTGAAATTAGCGAGGGGTGCAATATTGAAGGCATGGGAAGGATATTTCAAAGAGCTGTTGAACTGGGAAGGAAGCAACAGTGAGCTGGAGCTGCCGAGTTATGTGGAAGGGTTATGACCCCAAAATCTAATCACCTCATCTTTACAACATTATCCATACCTGTACCAAGTTTGAATTGGATCACTTCAGCCGTTCTCAAGTTATAGACCTATTACAGACTTTGACATTTGACCCTAAAATCTAATCAGTTAATCTTTACATCATTTTAGATGCCTGCACTAAGTTTGAATTAGATCACTTCAACCGTTCTCAAGTTATAGACCTATTACAGACTTTGACATTTGACCTTTGACCCTAAAATCTAATCAGTTAATCTTTACATCATTTTAGATGCCTGTACTAAGTTTGAATTAGATCACTTCAACCGTTCTCAAGTTATAGACCTATTACAGACTTTGACATTTGACCTCTTGACCCCAAAATCGAATCAGTTTATCTTTACATAATTCTACATAAGTGCACCAAATTTTTGTGAGAATCCCATCACTGGTTCACAAGTTATCGCGGTAAGTGTTTTTTTAACCTAACATGATGTCTGACCTTTGCCCTTTGACCTTGTGACACCAAAATCTAATCAGTTCATCTTTACCTCATTATACATACCTGTGCCAAGTTTGACTATAAGATCCCTTTAGCCGTTCTCATGTTATTGCAGTAACGAAAACCTATCACGGACGGACGGACAGCCAGACGGACAAACTGAAAGCATAATGCCTCCGGCGACTTCGTCGGCGGAGGCATAAAATTGGATCCCGTCGGAAGTTCCGGTGTGACTGTGGCTCGTGGTCTCTTAAAGAGACGCGATCCTCTCAGAGCTATCCAGTGGCAACGTCCATCACAATATATGCATGAGGGGGACAACCAGATACAGGGTTGATGCACTTGCATGGGAAAAAGTAGACAGCAGCAAGGAAAGCTATGGATAAGGTGAGGAATGATATGGAAGAGGAGGTGCACAAGAAGGGGGGCAGTGATTATCGATGGGGACGGGAGGCTAGTAACAGGGAAGGGTGCAATATTGAAGGCATGGGAAGGATATTTCAAAGAGCTGTTGAACTGGGAAGGAAGCAACAGTGAGCTGGAGCTGCCGAGTTATGTGGAAGGGAAAGTGGAGATCACGGGGGAGGGGATGTGGACAGCATTGAAGAGGAAGAAGGGAAGAGCGCCAAGCATTGACGAGGTGTTTACAGAGATGATAACTGCAGCAGGAGAAGTTGGAGTCATTTGGACGAAGAGGTTGTTGAATGTTTATATGAGAGAGGCTTCATTTCCAGAGGATTGGAGGACAGGGGTAATTGTGCCGATAAATCTAGAGGAAGCGCAATGTTCAAGATCCAGGGAAGTACAGGGGTATTACATTCCGAAGTCATGTAATGAAGGTGCTGGAGAGGATTCTGGACGGAGGATTAGGAAGAGTGTGGAGATGGAGGTCGGAGAAGAGCAGCAGGGGGTTTATAAAGGGTAGGAGGATGACAAATGGGATGTTCACCCTGACAGTTGGTGGAGCCGGAGGAGAGGTTGGAGGTGCATGATGAAATGTCATTGGGATTTCTGAACCTGGAGAAGACCGATATGACACTGTTCCGAGAGAGATGGTGATGGCGACACTGAGATGGATGGGAGTGATGGAAGCAGAAGTTAGGTTGTTCGAAGGGATGTACAAGGGAACTAAGGGCCCTGGGATGTTGGAGGAGTTTAATGTGAACATTGGTTTGAGGCAGGGAAGCGCTCTGAGCCGACTCCTGTTAGTCATGGTGATGGAGTTGGTAAGCAAGAGGGTAAACATGAGTATTAAGGTGAGGATATTGTATACAGGTGATCTGGCTGTTGTATTGGAAATTGGGTGGAATATGCAGTAAGTACTAGGGGGAGTGGAAGAAGGCATTTGGGAAACATGGGTAGAAAATGAGTATGGAGAAGACTGAGGTGATGTGGGTTGGGCAGCAGAGAAAATAAATGAATATCAGGTTAGAGGGGAAGAAGATCAGACGAGGAAATAGGTTTGAGTATCTTTGGGGACTGTGATTGGAGATGGTAAGTTGGAGACAGAGGCGCAGAGGAGGATTCAGGTGTAGATGTGTGGAAAAGGATGGAGGGAGTAATGGCAGACAGAAATATATTGTTGCGGATATGGGACTTGGCCTCAATATCCGCTTGTAAATACTCCCCTATTTCCCCAATACTCCCCAACTATCCCCAATCCCCCATTCCCTAGTCCCATTGCCTGTAAATAACACTCTGTAGAACCGACCTTCCCCTTTTTCCCCCATTAAATGTCGTGCCCAGGTCCACCGCATCTCACGTAGACAACTTTCGGACATCTTGCTAGTTATTCTTAGTCTATGTCAGTTAAGGACTCGTTTCCATTAATTCTGACTCTTCGTTGCACCAGAATGTGATCGTATGGCACCAGTAGTGAGTTTAGGACCTTCCCATACCTCCTCCCATCTTCTTCCCCAAACAACAACTACAACAACAACTACAACAGCAACTACAACAACTACAACAACGGCGCGCGCGGGGAGTGTGCGTCCTCACTCCGGCTCGGTTAGCCGCCATTACCCATGTGCGCTCCGACGGGGTTACCACGAAGGGGCTCCCTGTCAGCCCCTCGTCAAGGGCGGAGCAGGTAACCCCCCCCGCACGCACCCAATGAGAAGCAACGGGCCGATTCCATCTGGGGCGGAGCTAACGAGCCGAGGGCGTGTCACTCCCCGCCGGATATACGCGGCCACTTACCGGACGTGACGTGAGATGCGCCCCGAGCTTGAAGAGGAAAGAACCAGTCGTGACCTCCGAGCGCTGTGACCTCCCTGCATCTACTGGACCGTACTGTACCCTGTCCTTGAGCCAAGAGTGCACCTTGAGCCATCGATACCCGCTTTCCTTGCCATCAATCCCCGTGTGAGTCAGCCTTTGTCCCGTTTATCTGTCGTCTGTCGGGGTTAATATAAGAGTGTGTCTAAGTGCCTGCCTTTCTATGCTGTCCCTCTTGTAGTTGTAATCTGACCTTCCGCCCTAATATAACCTCCTCCGGAGGTCTTGAGAACTGAACCCTTGGTGTCGTGTCATTTTAACCCAGCCGTTGTGTCCTTTTCCTCAATTGATTTAGCGTAGCACGACTCGGCAACGTTCGAGTATAATCGGGTAACTTGTGCGGACACGGCGGCCATTCCGCTCAGCCCACCATAACATCAAAGTCGTGTCTGTAACAATATTAAGGAGATTGAAAGGGAAGCTTCTGATGTGTTCAATCTCTTTTTACGTTCATCACAAATGTTTATCCTTCAACGTTAAGGAAAACATTTATTTCACAAAATTTGTCCCACTTCACCATTCCCTGCATGTGGAACCGAATCGGAACTACTCGGTAAGTTCTGCCTAATGACGTCATAAGCACAATGCATTCATTCGGTAATTTTTGTGTATCCATAACAATCGAATGTTTTCCTGAGCACGGAAATGAAGCGAAATGGAAAAAGATGTAATAATGGTAAATGATGTTAGCATGCGGCTGTAATTGTACATTATCCCATGACCTTGGCATATTTCATTCGCCTAAAGACCCATTTGGAGGAGCAGCGACTTGGGCAACAAAAAGGGCAAGAGAGCCGAGTTCATTTTCACAGACGTTCAGGCCTTCCTGCATGCACCCGCTATATATACCTAACAATCTGAGAAAGGGGTATGACAGGTGGTTTGCCTTTGCCTTGTTTGCTTTGTTCAGGTTGCTGCCGATAACTCACCTACTGTTTATAAAAGTACTGCGATCTATAATTTCCACCTATTAATGTTGGCAGACAGGACACCCAGTTTACGTCCATTCATTCAAGGAACACCTGGTGTTGGCTTAGCGGTTAGGGTGCGGCTTGGGATCCTAGGGGCTAGGGTCCTGGGTTCGAATCCTAGGGTCCTGGGTTCGAATCCTAGGGTCCCGGGTTCGAATCCTAGGGTCCCGGGTTCGAATCCTAGGGTCCCGGGTTCGAATCCTAGGGTCCCGGGTTCGAATCCTATTGTCCCGGGTTCGAATCCTAGGGTCCCGGGTTCGAATCCTAGGGTCCCGGGTTCGAATCCTAGGGTCCCGGGTTCGAATCCTAGGGTCCCGGGTTCGAATCCTAGGGTCCCGGGTTCGAATCCTAGGGTCCCGGGTTCGAATCCTAGGCTCCCGGGTTCGAATCCTAGGCTCCCGGGTTCGAATCCTAGGGTCCCGGGTTCGAATCCTAGGGTCCTGGGTTCGAATCCTGGTCGACCGCTGAATTAATACCAGGGGAGTTGACTCAGCCTGTCATCCTTCCGAGGTCGGCAAATTGAGTACCAGTTCACTGGTAATTCCCTGTGTGTAGCAAAGGCGACTAACAGGGTTGGTGGCAGGAAGGGCATCCGGCCATAAAATATTGCCTCAAAAAGGGGACCACGGTGCCCAAAAAAAGGCCAAGCTCTGCGGGGAAAAATGGCCTCTAAAGGTGGTTCCATTCAAGGAACGGCACATATCAATCTTTCACCCTACCTGTAGAATTATAGAATGACGTAACGTAACCGTTACCATGGTTACCATGTGTTCTGACCCACCGTGGATTCTGATGGGTTTTATCATACCTTACAAGTATTCGACATATATTCGATTTTTCGGGGTCCCTCATCGCATTGTCAATAACACTGGAGCCAAACAAAACCAATGGAAATCTGACGCAACAAACCCGGGCAGTGTATAATCAGCAGGAACCTACATAGTCTAGTAGGAAGACTAGGTCCCCCTGCACCCCCCGGAGATATACTTCTAATCAGTGTTTCTAGATTGGAAAAAATGTGTAGAAAATGACTAGCTATGGCCCCAAGCTGAAAAAATGTCCCACATACCATTTTTATGCAAATTACTGCTGCAAATTTTATGCAAAATTATGCAAATTTTATGCAAATTTTTGATGAGGAGTAGAGTTGAGGGGTCTTTGAGGGCTTCATCGAGGTGCTCTCGGTTGCAAGACTGGGTCATTCTGAGAAGCACAGCAGGGTCAGAGATCATGATGTTCTCCTCCTCAGTGAATCTCTCCATCAACAGCCTCTCCATTGCCTCACACACTGTTTTGAGGCAAAAGAGGGACTTTGCGTAGGCCTTTCCACTGAGAACACCTTTGAGAGATCCACTTGTTACTAGTTGTGCCTCAAAGAGAATCTCTGCATATCCAGAACCACGCATCTTGTGTCCAGTGAGCATCCCGATGTAGTTCATGGATGTGTGGAAGGGTCCAATCGTTACTACATGACTAGCAAATTCATTTGGCCAGCGCCAGATGATGGGAAGGGCTTTCATGCAGACACCCAGATCAAATGTATTCAGGACCCATCTCTGACCCACCTCAGCAGTTGCTGCCTCGGAACGCTTCAGTAGCTCACGAACAACTGCGTTGTCTGTGATCGGTCTGTGCCTGGTGCCTGCATGGCATGGCAATGGCCTGCAGCCTGTGCCTGGGCTAGGGGGTTTCACCTCTGCAACTGGTTCTCCCCCACCCAGCAAATCAACAGTCGACTACTGCACGCCTATCCACCAACCGATCACAGACAACGCAGTTGTTCGTGAGCTACTGAAGCGTTCCGAGGCAGCAACTGCTGAGGTGGGTCAGAGATGGGTCCTGAATACATTTGATCTGGGTGTCTGCATGAAAGCCCTTCCCATCATCTGGCGCTGGCCAAATGAATTTGCTAGTCATGTAGTAACGATTGGACCCTTCCACACATCCATGAACTACATCGGGATGCTCACTGGACACAAGATGCGTGGTTCTGGATATGCAGAGATTCTCTTTGAGGCACAACTAGTAACAAGTGGATCTCTCAAAGGTGTTCTCAGTGGAAAGGCCTACGCAAAGTCCCTCTTTTGCCTCAAAACAGTGTGTGAGGCAATGGAGAGGCTGTTGATGGAGAGATTCACTGAGGAGGAGAACATCATGATCTCTGACCCTGCTGTGCTTCTCAGAATGACCCAGTCTTGCAACCGAGAGCACCTCGATGAAGCCCTCAAAGACCCCTCAACTCTACTCCTCATCAAAAATTTGCATAAAATTTGCATAATTTTGCATAAAATTTGCAGCAGTAATTTGCATAAAAATGGTATGTGGGACATTTTTTCAGCTTGGGGCCATAGCTAGTCATTTTCTACACATTTTTTCCAATCTAGAAACACTGATTAGAAGTATATCTCCGGGGGGTGCAGGGGGACCTAGTCTTCCTACTAGACTAACAGTCCTAATGTGTTAAGCCAACCCCAACCAAAAAAAACCAAGATGGTGGCCAAATCATTTTTTCTTGGTGCTTTGGTGGGTGGAGTCAAGCGACAGATGTGGGTGTGGTCTGGCAAGTGTCTGACCAATGAGTGCACATTTCAAAAATCGAACAGCAACAACAACAACAGCAGCAACAACAACAGCAACAACAACACCAGTAACGCAAAGGTCTTGCAGAATTGTGACTTGTCACAGGTAAAAAAAACCAATCATGACAGAACTGAGGCGAGCGTGTATACTTCTCGGGGATTCTTGCCAACCTCCTACTCTCCCTCATGCACGGATGAATACCATCTCATCTTCAGTTATCATACCCATTATCCAGCCCATGGCCCACTGCATCCTGTGGTGAAGCAGATGCCTTGAAACAACTTGCATTATCCTCCTGGAAGGCAAATCCAACTGATCTCAGATCACAAAGCCCACAAAAGTGTGTCCACTCTCAGGAGGACCAGAAAACAACATCGATCCAAGGTCAAGAACGAAATTTGAAATTAATTTCCCTCCTGTAAAACCTGGTGGTGCCTTATTACCCTGCGCTCGCGAAGCGAAAAGCGGGATTAAGCATTCACCCGCGTACGTGTGCCGTGTGCCGTACGTGTCTGCATTTTAAAAATTCCTTTTCTCGGCAACCGTTGGTCCGTTTGACACGAAATTTTACCATAGAAGCGCCTCCACCTGTACAATTTTTGTATTCATAATTATGACGTCATAGGTGACGTGGTACGGACGCCATCTTGGAAAAACGTTACACCTCTATATCTCCCAAACCGCTCCATGGGAAAAATTGAAACATGGCTCATTGTCAAGTACTCAACATGGGGAATAAGATATGTTGATGGTGATGTCATCGGTGCCTCAATTATGACGTCATAATTCCACAAGTACAACGCTTGATCTGATCAGTATGATTAAAGCAAAAATTCCTCTGCAACTGTTAGTCTGATTGACACTAAATTTTCAGAATATGTGCAGCTCCTCCTGTAGAATTTTTTTATGATAATTATAACGTCATAGATGACGTGGTACAGACGCCATCTTGCAAAAAATCGAAAAAGTTGCACCTCTATATCTCCGAAACCGCTGCATGGATTTTTTTTTAAACATGACTCATTGTAAAGAATTCCATATGGGGGATAGGTGCTGTTAACGATGACGTCATTGGTGCCATAATTATGACGTCATGATTCGACAGGGACAACGCTTATTCTGATCAGTTTGAAATGTATTGAGTGTGATTTATGCAACAATTATATTAGAGAATATAAATTTATGATGTCATCGCTCACGTGGTCTGGCAGCCATATTGGATCAAAGAAAAAAACAGTTCAAAAACAGAAGAGTTGGCTCACAACAAGTTGACTGCACAGTGTAAGTATTCTATGAATACCATCTAGTTCAGTCTGTGTCTGGTGTATGCTCCCCCTCAATCCCTTCCCTCTCTTCAAATGGCACCACAGCCGACTCCGCTCGTGAGAAGACCAAAGACCTCGATTCAGTTTTTGCTTCAAAATATTGTGTCCCCAACCCTCCCTCGCTCTTTATACCCACCCTTCACAGTCGCACTCAACTACTCCTGGACTCTACAACTACTATACAAAATATCGATTATTTTACCCTCTTCCCCCCCCCCCCCCCCATCCTCCCCCTCCCCTGGAAGCCAAAAAATACAAAACTGGATTCTGTGGCTATTTCACCTTAGAAGGTGGAGAGGTTTCTGGCAAATCTTGACTGATTCTGCAAGTGGCGAGGACGGCATCATCACACGTGTTCGAAGATCCGTCTCTGCTGCTCTTGCATTGCTCTCTCTCTCTGCCCTTTTCACAGTATCATTTTCCCGAGGTAATATTCCATCTGTTTAGAAGTCAACCAACATCACGGCATTACATAAAAAAGGTGCAAACACGGCTTCCCTTAACTACAGACCAATTAGCTTACTTCCAATCATCAGCAAGGTCATGGAATCCATCATCACAGGTGACATAAAATCATTCCTTTTCTCCAACAGCCTCACCTCAGATCACCAATTCGAATTCAGACCAGGTCACTCTACCTTTGGACTTGCTGCCTCTATTCTGCCAACAATGGATGGAGAACTTCAATATCCGACATTTTTCCTCCTTCAATATGTCACACCCTGAGTAATAGGTGAGGCTTCATCCACTTTCCTGTACTTTTGGACTTTTCTACAATAACAATTCAATATCAACCTTTGACTACACTTGGCTTGATTTGATGAACCGTACTCTTTACAGAGTGAGGGTGCTGCCAAAGCAGTTTCTTGGGAAGTGTTGTAATGGGTGGTTTGCCATTACCTCCCCAGCATTGTTTGTTTGTGCTCTATCATTTTAAATGTTGAGCATCAACCAAGGAAACTATGTACCATTTGTACCTTATCTGGAATTGGAATTCCAGATAAGGTATCGTCTTCGTGCACCATCTTTCGCCTGTCTGTCCATCTCCGGCCTATTTCGACTTCTCCAGCCAAACAGCTGGGTCGATCCAGCTGAAATTTGGCAGCTAGGTTCTGCTCCTGACTGATAATGTGGATTGCAGAGGTTGTTCGGGTCACGTGACTTTGATTAGGTCAAAATGGCGGACTTAGTATTCCTTTAAAAATCGCCTTTTGCAGACCGTCGTCAAAATGCTACCAAATTTGAGTTGCAACATTAGGCTAGGGTAGGGATGTTAAATTGCAGAGGTCATGCTGATCACGTGACCAAAAGTGTGTCAAGATGGCGGTCACATAAATTCGTTCAAAAATCTTCTTTTTCAGACCCTCCAGTCAGAATGCTACCTAATTTGGATTACAACATTAGGCCAGGATAAACTAGAGGTCCGGTGCTCCTATTTTTAAAGTTTTTGCTACGACTTAGGATTTGAACCACCGCCCTCCCAGACTCAGATCGGACACCCAAACCATTACGCCACCAACTCTGGTGACCACCCTTGTCGATGGCCCCTTATTGTACATGATGGCAACCAACACTAAATTATGAATATCACCAGATATTTCAACAACAAATATATGCATTTTCATTAAAACAATAATGTGCAGAAATTAAGAGCTTTGGCGCTGTGGTTTACAGCTCACCCTGATTGTTGACAAAACGTCAGGCTGAGCCATTTTCTCCTGTGACATCCTGATAATTAGAAATTGCTTGAGTGTTTTAAAGTGTCATTGCAACCTAATGTTGCTTTTACCAATAGGAACGCAGGCTTCCGGGATGGCTTGGACATACACACACTCACCTGGTTTGAATCCCGACCCAGTTATAAACATTGCTTCATAGGCGGGTGATTCATCAATGTGGGTGCCTTCCCTCGTCATCCCCTCTGCCAGCATTCGTTGGTGGACTTCCAAATTTCCCAAAAAAATACTTCAAATTTCCCAAATTTTTTATCCAAATTGCTGCCCAAACCAACAGAGGGCACTGCATCAGACTACTGAATCAGGGCACCTGTTGCGCCCTCATCCAATGATGACCACTCCGGTCCCTTAGCCGCGTGCTGAATACAAAGGAGACCATGAAAGCAATTTTGATGTTATTAAGATGTTTTAGATGTTATGTTCCAGACTTAATCCTGTAAAGACTGCTGAATACATACTCTCTTGCAGCTAACGATGTAGAAAATGCACCTAAAGAATGAAAACTCAATGAACAATTTACAGAAATGAGTGTTTGTATTTGGCTGAGTACATATTTGACTTCAACCTGTTTTGTAAACTCTACATTTGGATTTAAACGGAAGGTACCTTCACATCCCAAAGGGACGAGGAGGTTGACAAGGTAGGGATGTAAAATGTATCCTGCAATATGTTGGTCCAAATTCTCTCTTGTATCTAACTAGATGAGCCATGCGTAGTGTTCAGCAGTAGTTGTAGGACTCGTGTTCACACTTGATGTACTTTGTTACAAAACAGGCGATCAAGCATTGCTCAGCACTCTTTAATTGGCATAATTGTAAACAAAATAGAAAAAGTCTTTTTGTTTTTTAAAAACTACCAAACCCTGTTATAACAAACAACCAAAGTTCTTTTTTTTTAACCTTCTGTAGGATGCGTCATCTTCAAGCTTGCGGAGCATTAAAATCTGAGTAAATGAGAGTAATTTCTTTATCCGAGAGCTCCATTAAGTGTGAAAATGAGTGTAGCTAGAGCATACCACCGAGCTATTTTGGTTTGGTGATGTTACTGTGATTCCGTGCATGGAATTCTTCTCCGAGGTGGCGTACAGATTATGTGCCCGAGATTAACGTGTGAATTGTGCGGCGGTATGAGAGATTGTGACCATGTATGATTACGTTCAGTCGGCGTTATGTAGTTGGCTGATGTTGGTAGAGGCCAATGTATATGCACATAGCCTTTGTAGGCATATACACTATACAGGGTGGCCCAGAAGTAATAGGGCAGTTGCCAGAAGTTGCTCAGAAGTTATAGGACAGTTGCCAGAAGTTGCCCAGAAGTAATATGGCAGTTGCCAGAAGTTGCCCAGAAGTAATAGGGCAGTTGCCAGAAGTTGCCCAGAAGTAATAGGGCAGTTGCCAGAAGCTGCCCAGAAGTAATAGGGCAGTTGCCAGAAGTTGCCCAGAAGTTATAGGACAGTTGCCAGAAGGTGCCCAGAAGTAATAGGGCAGTTGCCACAAGTTGCCCAGAAGTAATAGGGCAGTTGCCAGAAGTTGCCCAGAAGTAATAGGGCAGTTGCCACAAGTTGCCCAGAAGTAATAGGGCAGTTGCCAGAAGTTGCCCAGAAGTAATAGGGCAGTTGCCAGAAGTAATAGGGCAGTTGCCAGAAGTTGCCCAGAAGTAATAGGGCAGTTGCCAGAAGTTGCCCAGAAGTAATAGGGCAGTTGCCAGAAGTTGCCCAGAAGTAATAGGCCTGTTGCCAGAAGTTGCCCAGAAGTAATAGGGCAGTTGCCAGAAGTTGCCCAGAAGTAATAGGGCAGTTGCCAGAAGTTGCCCAGAAGTAATAGGGCAGTTGCCAGAAGTTTCCCAGAAGTAATAGGGCAGTTGCCAGAAGTAATAGGGCAGTTGCCAGAAGTTGCCCAGAAGTAATAGGCCAGTTGCCCAGAAGTTATAGGACAGTTGCCCAGAAGTAATAGGGCAGTTTCCAGAAGTTGCCCAGAAGTTATAGGACAGTTGCCAGAAGTTGCCCAGAAGTAATAGGGCAGTTGTCAGAAGTTGCCCAGAAGTAATAGGGCATTTGCCAGAAGTTGCCCAGAAGTAATAAGGCAGTCAGAGAATCCACATTTAAGCAGAATTATTTTTACTAGGGCATTGCCCGTACGTGGGTGCCCGTTCCTTGCCAAAAAAAAAAAAAAACGCTACCCGTACGCTCTACCCCGCCCGTACGCCCGTAAACAAAAAAAACAACGCTCTTCGCTTCCGCCCTTCGCTCTGACTGAATTGGGAGAAATAATGCGCATAAGAAATCGAATTACGTCCCGTAATGGCGGTCAGCTCGTAACGCGCTCAGCTCCGCTCGTCTCACATCGGCCACGCCTACGCAACAAAGCGTTCTGTGATTGGCTGCCGGAAGTGAAGTCGTCACTGTCCGGAAGTTCGCAAATCGCAGTTACGATGAATCGTTTTAATTTAATCGCAGTTTGAATTCGTTTTAAAACATAGTTTAACGGCAACATAGTTTTCCAACGTGAAATAAATGAATACGCTGTCAAATGTGCCGTCCGAGGCAGAGTCTGATCGCCACGTTCGGCACACGTGATAGCTCGCTGCTCTCTGATTGGTTGAATCGTTTTTTGGACATAGCTCGGTAAGTACTTGTCCGATTAATTTAAAACCTTGAAAAGGCACATCCTCGGGTCCCCAGCAATATACCTGGCAAGTTTAAAGTATATCGGACCCGTGGTTGTCGAGAAACAGCGGTCACAGACACACAGACACACAGACACACAGAGATTGCTGGAATTATAGATAGATTTTTTTATGAGCAGATCATAATATATGTGTGCAATGTATGTGCAGAATATAATATTTAGACACACAACAAAACAGAGGATGTAAAAGATATTGTTGAAAGTGCTGCCCATTCTCATTAATGCATTTATAAACTCTTTTCACCTTCCAACACAAATCCGCAGTGATTTGTGCGCAAGTATCAACAATTTTCTGTTTAAGTTGCTCAATTGTCCGGGGTTTCTGAGTGTAAACCGCATTCTTCAGAGTGCCCCAGAGGAAAACATCCGGTGGAGTAAGTTCTGGTGATCGGGCAGGTACTCAACTTGTCCACAGCGACCAAACCACCGCTGAAGGAAATGTTCATCCAACCAATTGCGCACAACGATACTGTAATGGTCTGGTGCTCCATAATGCTGGACCCACATTTCGTCAATATTCGGCCAGTTAGCTACAGCTGTAAGAAATTTGTTGATCAGCATGGCCACATAACTCTCACCTGTCACTGTTTGGTCAAAAAATAATGGGCCCACGAGACCAGCAGCACAAATCCCAACCCAAACCAACTGGTGTAGAGGTGACATCTGGGGTGTTGACATCATTTTCAATTTCAATGTGCGGATTTTCACTTACCCAATAAACAGTGTTGTGCCTATTGACATGCCCATTCAACTTAAAAGTTTCTTCGTCACTCCAAAATGTTTCGTCAGGAAAGGTGTCATCCTATACACAATTTTGTCTAAAATTTTCGCAAAACTCCACTCGCCGATCTGGATCCTCTTCAGTCCAAGTATGGAGCAAATGAGGATGATGTGGTTTCAAGTTGAGCTCGTGAAGCATCCTCTGAATTTATGTTCTTGAAATGCCAATTTCTTGTTTAGCTCACCTGGTAGACTTTTTTGGACTTCGGCTAAAAGCAGCTTCAACAACCTGTTTGTTTTCTTCGGTGCAGATGGATCTTGGTCTTCCAGGTCTTACCAAGTCCAACTGAACCAGTGGTTTCAAAGCGCTTGATAAGGTTGTTCACTGTGTCCCGTTTTATTAACAGGTGAAAGTGCTCTTCAAAAATGCGGCACGTCTCTTTGTAAAATGTCTTCACAATAAAGACACTCTGTTCACCTGCGTAACGTTGGTAATTATGGTGCCCCATGGTTCAAATCTTCCACTTTTGAGGATTCTGAAATCAAGATAATTATCAATTAATAACATCAAACAAAAATCAATTAATAATAATAAATTATAATATTATAATGAAATTGAGCCTGGTGTTGGTTTAGCGGTTAGGGTGCCGGCTTGGGATCCTAGGATCCTGGGTTCGAATCCCGGTCGATCGCTGAATTAACACATGGGGGGTTGACTCAGCCTGTCATCCTTCCGAGGTCGGCAAATTGAGTATCAGCTTGCTGGGATGAATGATCACGGTATGTACCCCGATTTAGAATAGGTACACCGTATCCCTGCGCATCGTAAGAGCGTGACCAAGGGTTTTCGTCAGGAAGGGCATCCGGCCATAAAAACATGCCTCAAACAGGGAACCATGATTGTCATGGGGCCCGCAAGGCTAACCCCCGCTCTAGCGGGGAAAATGGCCTTAAAACGATCATTCATATTCATTTCATTCAATGAAATTGTAGTGACTATTGTTCCGGCAACTGCCCTATTACTTCTGGGCCACTTCCAGCAATGGCCCGATTTCCAGCAATGGCCCGTTACAAGTGTTGAATAAGGGGTAGACATTATGAGGGGTGGAATGTGATTTAGTGCTTTTATAAGTGCATTGCAGTATCTTCAGTCCATGTCTTTCATTCGGGTTTGTTTGTAACTGTATAGAGACAAGATGTGGGACCATTTTGCCTCCATATTGGTTTCCTTGTGGACAGAAGTTAACGTAGCATGTTTGCCCAATTCAATGAGAGGTGTAGATGATAACTGCCTGGAGGTAGGCATCTTGTCACCTCAGCACACCTCCTCCCGCTCTGCCCCCCCCCCCCCCCCTCTCTTCACTGCCACTGTGATGACGAACAAAGGATCTTGGAATTCAGCCAGGCTCGCCATGGTGAATAAGTAGTTTAATAAGGAGGACTAGGACCTCAAGAAGATCGGTATGCTTATATCGATTGACAACATGGAAAGGAAGGTTGCAATGCTCTAGAGTGACATCGATCACCTTACATGATGAATATAGATGAAGGCCAGTAACTGTCAGATCCAATCTATTGCTATACGTAGATGGTTAGAAACATACTAACAGCTGCGGCATCGGATGATCAAACCCAGGACAGGAAGAGGATTCTGTGGGGACCACTCCGGTTCAGTTACAGAAGGGTGGTCAGCTTGCTCCTGTTGCTGTACTTGAGTTGAGATGTCTCATTGGAAACAGTGATCAGCAGATTTTGCAGCAGAGGGTTGTGGAGGTGGGAGATGTATCTGCAGCTGCTGAGACTCACAACTTGAATACCATGAGTGCTCCTGTTTTGGGACCTAGTAAAGCAACAATGGATGATGCTGTTGATGACAAAAACCGGTTAGAGCTCGGCACCAGAAAGCTCGAGCAAAGGTATCCGATGTTATTTTTGGTCAACATCTCACCTGTATACAAGCAAGGAGTTGCTCTTCTTATTCAATGAGTATCAATTGCTATGTTTACCGATTTTCCACAGACCACAACTTTCATCCATCATCACGTTAACTTGACTAGAGTGAGCCTGTTCAGTCAAAATCCTACCCAATACCATATATGGTATTAGACAGTCCTTTATTTGGGACACAGATGTTGGAGGTATGGATAATGTTGTAGTTTAATTTGTCATACGAGACGCCAGTGGTGATAGTTCGTAAGCAGTACAGGATGAACTACCTGTGTGTTCACTACAGGAAGCTTATCATTATAAGTGTATTTGATCCGAAGCCAATTAGTAACCACTTCCAGAAACTCAGTGGGGATAAGTATTTTATAAATATCAACTAGAGCAAGGGATATTGGCAGATTGCGGTAGGTGGTGAAGGTATGTTGCCAAAAACGCAGGGAGTAATACAATTTGTTGTTTTTTAGTGATGCTTTGGCAATCTCATGAGAGCTGAGTTTCTCCATCTTGTTTTGAAGAAGAAGAAGTAGAAGAAGGGCTAATGCTTTGTTCACGCTGTTTCTCCAGAAGAAGAAGAATTTATCAAGGCTGAGTTTTCCTGTAATGCTTTTCGAGTTTGAAGAAGAAGAATTATCAGAAGCAGATCGTTTTCTCTGTAATGTTTTCCGAATTTGAGTAAAAACTTTCTCGTTGAGTTCGAACTCCAGTCACGAGTTTGATGGATGTTATTACCTTCGCAAAAGCGGAAGGTTATGTTTTGATCGCTGTGTATTTATTTGTATGTCTGTGTGTGTGTGTGTGTGTGTGTATGTTATTCGCATAACTCAAAAAGTATTCAACCGAATTGCATGAAATTTGGTGGGATGATTGGTTATTATACGGGACACATTTGATTAGATTTTGGGAGCAATCGGGTCAAAGGTCAAGGTCAAGGTCACGAAAAGGTCAAAATCGTATTTTTACCATAGCGCGGTCAATTTTTATCCAATTGGCATGCAACTAATGCCAAAATGTTCAGAATTCAATGCCCGATCTTGTGATATACGACATGACCCAGTGAAGACATTACCCTTGTTAGCGGTTGGGGGTCAAAGGTCAGGGGGGTCACGACCTTGCAAAATGTGCGTTTTTTGTCATAACTCGGTCAATTCTTATCCGATTTGCATGAAATCAGCACCAAACTGTTCACTGTTCTGTTCCCTACACTCCCATGCCAAGTACAGAACAGTAGCTGCGGCGAAGGTATGCGCTCTACCGAGTGCCCGTTCTAGTTTTTACATGTATCTATTTATGTGGAAGTGATTGATTGTGGAATTATTGATTATTGTGTATATTGATTATATTATTATGGAAGATTTATGTCGTATAATAATAATGAAAGCAGATTGCCCAAAAACAGAGAAAATATAATAGCACAACGAAGGCAAGGAACTGGAGGTGGGGGTGTGGGGGGGAGGGGGGTAGGTTGGAGGGGAGGTTTGGGTTAGGGAGGAAATGCCTTCGTTCGTCGATATGTACTTTTCACTTTCTAAAGGAAGGAAATAAAATAGACTCAATCAGAGGAGGGGGCAGGGGTGTTCCATCTCGTAAGGTTTCCATCCATTACCAAGCTGCTTGTAGAGCGCTCGCACCCTAAGCAAGCACTCCAATAATACTATTGAGATGCCTGGTGTGCTTGACAATATCTGAGTTCGACAAATGAACACTTTTTCTAATAGTCAGAACTGCTGCTGAGGTCAAGTCTGCAGTTACAATTTTAAAATTCGGTTCAGTTGAAGAGATTCTCGACCTTTGCGGAAATTAAACAAAGGCACGAACACTGGCGCTTTAAGCATTGCAATGTATACCGGAATACAGCAATTGTAGGTACTAGGGCATGCCCGTACTATATATAAGCTAGGACGTGCCCGTACGTGGGTGCCCGTTCCTTGCCAAAAAAAAAAAAAAAAAAAATTTGTGTAGGGGTGTGTGTGTGTAAACATCCTAGGGCGTGCCCGTACGTGGGTGCAAAAAATCATGCGTGCAAACAACAACAACAAAAAAAAACTTTGAAACCACGTGGCAGTAACGACCACAGAACCCCCCCCTCTATTTACATGAATGGTTTGGTCCATTCGCAACGACCACAGAACCCCCCCCCTCTATTTACATGCAATGGTTTGGTCCATTCGCAACGCCAAAGCGAACGGCGAACGGCTAAATCGCCATAGCTCGGTAAGTACTTGTCCGATTAATTTCAAACCTTGAAAAGGCACATCCTCGGGTCCCCAGCAATATACCTGGCAAGTTTCAAGTATATCGGACCGGTAGTTGTCGAGAAATCGTTGTCGCATACATACACACACACATACACACAGAGATTACTGGAATTATAGATAGATGAAGATCAGCTATATTACCAGTTGTAGGTATGAAGCTTTATTGCATGGAAACCGATCTGTTCTGATGCAAGGCATACTTGGGCTGAGTGGACAAAATGGCGGAATTAAGACCCCAAGCTGAGTGGCCTGAATGCAGGCTGACCAAAGGTAACGGTAATGATCTTCAAAACCACACCCAAACACCCAGTTTTCGTTCATGCAATCTCTTGGAGGTCGAGAAGTTTGCATGCAAAGTTTAGGGCCGCTAGATTTCATGGTTTTGGAGTCATGAAGGAGACAGACTGACAGACTGAAACTCTCTCTTTTTTATTATTATAGACTAGCAACGGTACCCGCCCTATGGGCGGGGCTTCAATTGGGAGGCCCAAATGAAAAGGCAAAACATCAGAAACTAGAACGGGCACTCGGTAGAGCGCATACCTTCGCCGCAGCTACTGTTCTGTACTTGGCATGGGAGTGTAGGGAACAGAACAGTGAACAGTTTGGTGCTGATTTCATGCAAATCGGATAAGAATTGACCGAGTTATGACAAAAAACGCACATTTTGCAAGGTCGTGACCCCCCTGACCTTTGACCCCCAACCGCTAACAAGGGTAATGTCTTCACTGGGTCATGTCGTATATCACAAGATCGGGCATTGAATTCTGAACATTTTGGCATTAGTTGCATGCCAATTGGATAAAAATTGACCGCGCTATCGTAAAAATACGATTTTGACCTTTTCGTGACCTTGACCTTGACCTTTGACCCGATTGCTCCCAAAATCTAATCAAATGTGTCCCGTATAATAACCAATCATCCCACCAAATTTCATGCAATTCGGTTGAATACTTTTTGAGTTATGCGAATAACATACACACACACACACACACACACAGACATACAAATAAATACACAGCGATCAAAACATAACCTTCCGCTTTTGCGAAGGTAATTAAAGGCTTTTTTTATTTTAAACGATTTATATAAACATCCGTTAAATCATATCACACGCAAATCATCAAAATCTAAACATTATTTGTATAATTTCAACAAAAGCACATCACTCTTCATATCGGTAAATATTATTCCATCGTGTTTGAAAAAACTGGAAAATTGGAAAACAATTGGAAAAACAATATAGCATATTTTACTCCAGGCGGTCCCAGGACTACCCACCCAAAATTTTGTTGCGATCGGTTCAGCCGTTTTTGCGGTACATGGGAAGGGGCGGACAGACCACCAGACAGACAGACGGACGGACATTTGGTGAATTATAGTAAGATACGAATTTAAATTTAAATTAAGTAGTTTCTCGATCACAGAAATAGACTGCCAGACAGAGTTAACCGATAATTATTTAAACCCACTTTGCACAATGTGAGGGGCACCAAGTATTGACTCGAAACACACACACACACACACACACACACACACACACACACACACACACACACACACACACACACACACCAGCCAACAACAACTTTCATGCACACATACATATTGCTTGCACGGAACTTGCACACACTCATATACACATATACTTGCACACACTCATATACACGCACACACGTTTAGAAGGTGGATACTTTGAGACCTGGGACGGCTCTGTTTCAACTTCAGAATCCCGCGTATGGAGATAACAAGCAACACACACAATGTACCCGGATGAGTCAATGTAATTGGAAGGCAGAGACTTTGCCATGAAAAGTTTCATAACACAATATACATGCACAATGTACCTAGAATGGCACAATTTTATTGTTTCTGAAGGTTTGTTATAAATACTTAACGTAACGCAGGTCAGGCAAGCACAGGCTACTACACTGAACTCCCAAAATACCTTTTTGGGCTTCAAAGTTCACATAAACTACAACTATTGAAAAATACTGCAGGTGATGTTACGCTGTGGCTCAAAGTCACTGGAAGCTGAAGTTTAATTGGTTTCCAGTTATTGGAGGAGACTGGAGTGCCGCACACTACCTGCTCATGGATGATTGTCGCTGATAACTCGTCATAAAAGTTGAACATGTTCGACTTGTATGAGCGTTTCCGAAACACCTGAAAAATTAGTCGAAGAACATCGGCAACTGCCACTCGTTGTACGATTACTAAAATTATTAAAAACTGTTGCCGACAATCTTGTTTCGTTGCATCAGTTGTGTGTGGCAACCTTTAGACAGCATATTGTTTCAGGATGATATTTATCACATACACTGTGCCTATACAAAGTCTACACCCCCTTTCGAAATTTGCACCTTGTGTTCCCTTATAGCCTGGAATTAAAATGTATTAAATCAGACTTTTTTCACCTTTTATTTACACATCGTAACCCACAAATTCCAAGTGAAAAATAAATTCTACAAATTTCAGAAAGTTAATTAAAAATTAAAAACTAGAATATCTTGGTTGGATAAGTGTCCAGCCCCCTGAGTTTATTCTTGGTGGAAGCACCTTTTACAGCAATTACAGCTGTGAGTCTGTTGGGATAGGTCTCTTCAAACTTTGCACACCTTGATTGGGCAATATCTACCTATTCTTCAGTACAAAACTGTTCAACCTCAGTCAAGTTGCGTGGGGAGTGTTAATGGACAGCAATTCTCAAGTCATGCCACAGATTTTCGATTGGATTTAGGTCGGGGCCCTGACTGGGCCACTCAAGGACATTTAGCTTTTTGTTCCTTAGCCGCTCCAGTGAAGCTTTGGCTGTGTGCTTCGGGTCGTTGTCTTGCTGAAAGGTGAACTTCCGTCCCAAATTCAGCTTTCTTGCAGAGGGCAGCTGGTTGCGTGGGGAGTTGCCACCACCTCTCGGATTTTTAAATGTATTTTGCTCGAAACATTTTCCCTTCTATTCTGACATGTGCTCCAGTCCCTGCTGATGAGAAACATCCCCATAACATGATGCTGCCACCACATGCTTCACAGGAGGGATGGTGTTCTTTGGGTGATGTGCTGTGCTGTGTTTGCGCCAAACGTAAAGTTTTACATTTAGGGCAAAAAGTTCCATCTTGGTTTTGTCAGACCACAAACTTTTTGCCACATGGCTTCAGAATATTCGGAGTGTTTTTTGCATACCTCAAATGGGACTCAAGGTGGGCTTTTTTGAGTAATGGCTTCCTTCTTGCCACCCTACCGTGCAGGCCAAACTTCTGGAGTGCTTGGGATATTGTTGTCACGTGCACACAGTGAGCAGTCTTTGCCACAAAGGCCTGTAGCTCTTTCAAAGTTGCCAATTGGGTCTTGGCGGCCTCTCTGATCAATCTCCTCCTTGCTTGCCTGATCTAAGCAGGGTCCTGTGGGTACCATATGCTTTCCACTTCTCAATGATTGTCTTGACTGTGCTCCAAGTGATATTCAATGCCTTTGAAATATTTTTATACCCATCGCCCGGATCTGTGCCTTTCCGCAACTTTATCCCGGATGCCTTTTGAAAGCTCCTTGGTGCATTGGTGCTCATGGTTGTCTTTACTGTGAAATACACTACCCAGCAGAGGAAACCTACAGGAAGAGCTGATTTTAATCTGAAATAACCAGAATTGCTACAATTTAACACAAGTGGAGGCCAATTAACTTGGTGTGCTTTTGAAGGTGATTGGTTGCACCTGAGGGACACAATTGCTATTATAAGGGGGTGGACACTTATCCAACCAAGATATGTTAGTTTTGTCTTTTTAATTAATTTACTGAAATTTGTAGAATTTGTTTTTCACTTGGAAGTTGTGGGTTATGATGTGTAAATAAAGGTGGAAAAGTCTGATTTGACGCATTTTAATTCCAGGCTATAAGGTAACAACAGGTGAAAATTTTGAAAGGGTGTGTAGACTTTCTAGAGGCATTGTATGACTGTAAAATTTTGTTTAGGTGAGATATTGATTGTAGAAGTTGAGGGAACAGGTGACAAGTTATAATATTGTGATTAGACTTTAAGCCATGTGGAAAGATCTAGGGAGAGTTTGTGAAATTTCTGTGTACTTCTGGAAATCATCCCGTGGAATGTTTTTTCTTTCAGGAAAACATCTTTCAGGAATGTTTTTGGAGTTCGTGCGAATGGAAAAGCAGGGTGAGAGAGAGAGCGGAGAAGAGACAGCCATCAGTTACTTTGCTGTGTACAGTGCCGTGTTGGTAGGTTTCATGTATCGTTTGTTCCTTACCTTGTAAATAAGCGCACAACTTCCAGAATACACCTGTCGGTTCGATAATGTCAAAGTGGAATGTTTTTTTCAGAATTCTTTTTTTTGACAAACGAAGCTCACAATGAAGAATATTGATGGTGTACACAAAACTTTATGCGTTTCGATATCATAATAATCAACGGGTATTGTTGTATCATTTGTGGTACTAAATACAAAAACAACCAAAGTTGTCCAGATCTTTTGGGAACCCCCTGTGCCATGTGCCATGCATAACCTGTGCATAACAGCATAACCTGTGCCATGCACCCAGACTGGCGGATCGATGTGAGTTTATAGTTTTCGAAGCAATGTTTCAATTATTACATGTCAAGTGTGAGTTTCTTACAACTCACGGTGGTATCGTTTTTCCTGCAACCTTTTTCACCTCTTCGTGTCATTTACAGATTCATTTAATTACAATGCACCTGCAGGTATGACGTCAGTAATGGTTTAGTTATTTGGTGTTTGTGTGGGTATAGGATGTCATAGCTCCTGGTCAGTGACTTAAGTGTAAACCAGTTGAGGTTTTGTTGTGTAACATTGCCATTATCACAGCTTGTCCAGCTGTTCTCTCACGGACACACCCATAACGACATCGAGAGACTGTGTCGCAACAATCAGTGACATAAGGTTGTTTTTCCAAAGCGTGAATTGCATAATGATGGTTTTACACATATACATGGGGGACGGTGGAGGACTGTATTATTCACATGCTTTCAATGTCATTGTGCAGGTTCTTTAAGCTGGAGTTTTTTGTTTTAAAAATATCTTTTTATCTTCAGTGGTTTCGCTGAAATGCGCTTCTGGAGAGACTTTTCAAAATGTATTTTTGAATGTTGCGAGATTATCTATGGGAACATTGTTTCACAGGAAGGTTTATGTCGCATTCGATAAACACTAGCAACGTGAACAGGTGCGCTCGGGTTTACCGACATAAGAACAAAAAACGATTTTTACATTTGCTTTGTTTATAAATTTATGAGAGACAAAACATTATGGCTTTCCAAACTTGGTAGAGTATGCAAATCTACTGCCATCTAGTGGTTACACATTGTGCCTTTGAAATGAGAACTTAAAGTTGCGTTTAACATCCATGAGAAAAGCTCAAATACACATCTCGAACTGAATCACATCATAACACATCTCAAGCTTATGCACATCACAACACATCTCAAGCTTATGCACATCACAACACATCTCAAGCTTATTCACATCACAACACATCTCAAGCTTATTCACATCACAACACATCTCAAGCTTATGCACATCACAACACATCTCAAGCTTATTCACATCACAACAAATCTCAAACTTATTCACATCACAACAAATCTCAAGCTTATTCACATCACAACACATCTCAAGCTTATTCACATCACAACAAATCTCAAACTTATTCACATCACAACACATCTCAACCTTATTCACATCACAACACATCTCAACCTTATTCACATCACAACACATCTCAACCTTATTCACATCACAACACATATCAAGCTTATTCACATCACAACACATCTCAAGCTTATTCACATCACAACACATCTCAAGCTTATGCACATCACAACACATATCAAGCTTATTCACATCACAACACATCTCAAGCTTATTCACATCACAACACATCTCAACCTTATTCACATCACAACACATATCAAGCTTATTCACATCACAACACATCTCAAGCTTATTCACATCACAACAAATCTCAAGCTTATTCACATCACAACACATATCAAGCTTATTCACATCACAACACATCTCAAGCTTATTCACATCACAACACATATCAAGCTTATTCACATCACAACAAATCTCAACCTTATTCACATCACAACACATATCAAGCTTATTCACATCACAACACATCTCAAGCTTATTCACATCACAACACATCTCAAGCTTAATCACATCACAACAAATCTCAACCTTATTCACATCACATCACAACACATCTCAAGCTTAATCACATCACAACAAATCTCAACCTTATTCACATCACAACAAATCTCAAGCTTATTCACATCACAAACCATCTCAAGCTTATTCACATCACAACACATATCAAGCTTATTCACGTCACAAACCATCTCAAGCTTATTCACATCACAAACCATCTCAAGCTTATTCACATCCCAACAAACCTCAAGCTTATTCACATCACAACACATCTCAAGCTTAATCACATCACAACAAATCTCAAGCTTATTCACATCACAACAAATCTCAAGCTTATTCACATCACAACAAATCTCAAGCTTATTCACATCACAACAAATCTCAAGCTTATTCACATCACAACAAATCTCAAGCTTATTCACATCACAACAAATCTCAAGCTTATTCACATCACAACAAATCTCAAGCTTATTCACATCACAACAAATCTCAAGCTTATTCACATCACAACAAATCTCAAGCTTATTCACATCACAACAAATCTCAAGCTTATTCACATCACAACAAATCTCAAGCTTATTCACATCACAACAAATCTCAAGCTTAATCACAACACATCTCAAGCTTATTCACATCACAACACATCTCAAGCTTAATCACATTACAACACATCTCAAGCTTATTCACATCACAACACATCTCAAGCTTATTCACATCACAACAAATCTCAAACTTATTCACATCACAAGAAATCTCAAGCTTATTCACATCACAACAAATCTCAAGCTTATTCACATCACAACAAATCTCAAGCTTAATCACATCCCAACACATCTCAAGCTTAATCACATCACAACACATCTCAAGCTTAATCACATCACAACAAATCTCAAGCTTATTGACATCACAACACATCTCAAGCTTAATCACATCACAACAAATCTCAAGCTTATTGACATCACAACACATCTCAAGCTTAATCACATCACAAAAAATCTCAAACTTATTGACATCACAACACATCTCAAGCTTAATCACATCACAACAAATCTCAAACTTATTGACATCACAACACATCTCAAGCTTATTCACATCACAACAAATCTCAAACTTATTGACATCACAAGAAATCTCAAGCTTATTCACATCACAACAAATCTCAAACTTATTGACATCACAACACATCTCAACCTTATTCACATCACAACAAATCTCAAACTTATTGACATCACAACACATCTCAACCTTATTCACATCACAACACATCTCAACCTTATTCACATCACAACACATCTCAAGCTTATTCACATCACAACAAATCTCAACCTGATTCACATCACAACAAATCTCAAGCTTATTCACATCACAAAAATCTCAAACTTATTCACATCACAACACATCTCAAGATCATGCACATCAAAACACATCTCAAGCTCATGCACATCAAAACACATCTCAACCTTATGCACATCACAACACATCTCAACCTTATGCACATCACAACACATCTCAACCTTATGCACATCACAACACATCTCAAGCTTAATCACATCACAACACATCTCAAGCTTATTCACATCACAACACATCTCAAGCTTATGCACATCACAATACATCTCAAGCTTATTCACATCACAACACATCTCAAGCTTATTCACATCCCAACAAATCTCAAGCTTATTCACATCACAACACATCTCAAGCTCAATCACATCACAACAAATCTCAAGCTTATTCACATCACAACAAATCTCAAGCTTATTCACATCACAACAAATCTCAAGCTTATTCACATCCCAACAAATCTCAAGCTTATTCACATCACAACAAATCTCAAGCTTAATCACATCCCAACACATCTCAAGCTTAATCACATCACAACAAATCTCAAGCTTATTCACATCCCAACAAATCTCAAGCTTATTCACATCCCAACACATCTCAAGCTTATTCACATCACAACAAATCTCAAGCTTATTCACATCACAACAAATCTCAAACTTATTCACATCACAACACATCTCAAGCTTAATCACATCACAACAAATCTCAGACTTATTCACATCACAACAAATCTCAACCTTATTCACATCACAACAAATCTCAAGCTTATTCACATCACAACACATCTCAAGCTTAATCACATCACAACAAATCTCAAGCTTATTCACATCCCAACAAATCTCAAGCTTATTCACATCACAACACATCTCAAGCTTATTCACATCACAACAAATCTCAAACTTATTCACATCACAACACATCTCAAGCTTAATCACATCACAACAAATCTCAAGCTTATTCACATCCCAACACATCTCAAGCTTATTCACATCCCAACAAATCTCAAGCTTATTCACATCACAACACATCTCAAGCTTATTCACATCCCAACACATCTCAAGCTTAATCACATCACAACAAATCTCAAGCTTATTCACATCTCAACACATCTCAAGCTTATTCACATCCAAACAAATCTCAAGCTTATTCACATCACAACACATCTCAAGCTTAATCACATCACAACAAATCTCAAGCTTATTCACATCCCAACAAATCTCAAGCTTATTCACATCACAACACATCTCAACCTTATTCACATCACAACAAATCTCAAACTTATTCACATCACAACACATCTCAAGCTTAATCACATCACAACAAATCTCAAGCTTATTCACATCACAACAAATCTCAAGCTTATTCACATCACAACAAATCTCAAGCTTATTCACATCCCAACAAATCTCAAGCTTATTCACATCACAACAAATCTCAAGCTTAATCACATCCCAACACATCTCAAGCTTAATCACATCACAACAAATCTCAAGCTTATTCACATCCCAACAAATCTCAAGCTTATTCACATCCCAACACATCTCAAGCTTATTCACATCACAACAAATCTCAAGCTTATTCACATCACAACAAATCTCAAACTTATTCACATCACAACACATCTCAAGCTTAATCACATCACAACAAATCTCAGACTTATTCACATCACAACAAATCTCAACCTTATTCACATCACAACAAATCTCAAGCTTATTCACATCACAACACATCTCAAGCTTAATCACATCACAACAAATCTCAAGCTTATTCACATCCCAACAAATCTCAAGCTTATTCACATCACAACACATCTCAAGCTTATTCACATCACAACAAATCTCAAACTTATTCACATCACAACACATCTCAAGCTTAATCACATCACAACAAATCTCAAGCTTATTCACATCCCAACACATCTCAAGCTTATTCACATCCCAACAAATCTCAAGCTTATTCACATCACAACACATCTCAAGCTTATTCACATCCCAACACATCTCAAGCTTAATCACATCACAACAAATCTCAAGCTTATTCACATCTCAACACATCTCAAGCTTATTCACATCCCAACAAATCTCAAGCTTATTCACATCACAACACATCTCAAGCTTAATCACATCACAACAAATCTCAAGCTTATTCACATCACAACAAATCTCAACCTTATTCACATCCCAACAAATCTCAAGCTTAATCACATCACAACAAATCTCAAGCTTATTCACATCACAACACATCTCAACCTTATTCACATCACAACAAATCTCAACCTTATTCACATCACAACAAATCTCAAACTTATTCACATCACAACAAATCTCAACCTTATTCACATCACAACAAATCTCAAACTTATTCACATCACAACAAATCTCAAACTTATTCACATCCCAACACATCTCAGGCTTAATCACATCACAACAAATCTCAAACTTATTCACATCACAACACAACTCAAGCTTAATCACATCACAACAAATCTCAAGCTTAATCACATCACAACACAACTCAAGCTTAATCACATCACAACAAATCTCAAGCTTAATCACATCACAACACATCTCAAGCTTAATCACATCACAACAAATCTCAAGCTTATTCACATCACAACAAATCTCAAGCTTATTCACATCCCAACACATCTCAAGCTTAATCACATCACAACAAATCTCAAGCTTATTCACATCCCAACAAATCTCAAGCTTAATCACATCACAACAAATCTCAAGCTTAATCACATCACAACAAATCTCAAGCTTATTCACATCACAACAAATCTCAAGCTTAATCACATCACAACAAATCTCAAGCTTAATCACATCACAACAAATCTCAAGCTTATTCACATCACAACAAATCTCAAGCTTATTCACATCCCAACAAATCTCAAGCTTAATCACATCACAACAAATCTCAAGCTTAATCACATCACAACAAATCTCAAGCTTAATCACATCACAACAAATCTCAAGCTTAATCACATCACAACAAATCTCAAGCTTATTCACATCACAACAAATCTCAAGCTTATTCACATCACAACAAATCTCAAGCTTAATCACATCACAACAAATCTCAAGCTTAATCACATCACAACAAATCTCAAGCTTAATCACATCACAACAAATCTCAAGCTTAATCACATCACAACACATCTCAACCTTATTCACATCACAACAAATCTCAAGCTTATTCACATCACAACAAATCTCAAGCTTAATCACATCACAACAAATCTCAAGCTTAATCACATCACAACAAATCTCAAGCTTATTCACATCCAACAAATTTCAAGCTTAATCACATCACAACACATCTCAAGCTTATTCACATCCCAACAAATCTCAAGCTTATTCACATCACAACAAATCTCAAACTTATTCACATCACAACACATCTCAAGCTTAATCACATCACAACAAATCTCAAGCTTATTCACATCCCAACAAATCTCAAGCTTATTCACATCACAACAAATCTCAACCTTATTCACATCCCAACAAATCTCAACCTGATTCACATCACAACACATCTCAACCTTATTCACATCCCAACAAATCTCAAACTTATTCACATCACAACAAATCTCAAACTTATTCACATCACAACAAATCTCAAACTTATTCACATCACAACAAAACTCAACCTTAATCACATCACAACACATCTCAACCTTATTCACATCACAACAAATCTCAACCTTATTCACATCACAACAAATCTCAAACTTATTCACATCACAACAAATCTCAAGCTTAATCACATCACAACAAATCTCAAGCTTATTCACATCACAACAAATCTCAAACTTATTCACATCACAACAAAACTCAACCTTAATCACATCACAACAAATCTCAAGCTTAATCACATCACAACACAACTCAAGCTTAATCACATCACAACAAATCTCAAGCTTATTCACATCACAACAAATCTCAAGCTTATTCACATCCCAACACATCTCAAGCTTAATCACATCACAACAAATCTCAAGCTTATTCACATCCCAACAAATCTCAAGCTTAATCACATCACAACAAATCTCAAGCTTAATCACATCACAACAAATCTCAAGCTTATTCACATCACAACAAATCTCAAGCTTAATCACATCACAACAAATCTCAAGCTTAATCACATCACAACAAATCTCAAGCTTATTCACATCACAACAAATCTCAATCTTATTCACATCCCAACAAATCTCAAGCTTAATCACATCACAACAAATCTCAAGCTTAATCACATCACAACAAATCTCAAGCTTAATCACATCACAACAAATCTCAAGCTTAATCACATCACAACAAATCTCAAGCTTATTCACATCACAACAAATCTCAAGCTTATTCACATCACAACAAATCTCAAGCTTATTCACATCCCAACACATCTCAAGCTTAATCACATCACAACAAATCTCAAGCTTAATCACATCACAACAAATCTCAAGCTTAATCACATCACAACACATCTCAACCTTATTCACATCACAACAAATCTCAAGCTTATTCACATCACAACAAATCTCAAGCTTATTCACATCCCAACACATCTCAAGCTTAATCACATCACAACAAATCTCAAGCTTATTCACATCCCAACACATCTCAAGCTTAATCACATCACAACAAATCTCAAGCTTAATCACATCACAACAAATCTCAAGCTTAATCACATCACAACAAATCTCAAGCTTATTCACATCCAACAAATTTCAAGCTTAATCACATCACAACACATCTCAAGCTTATTCACATCCCAACAAATCTCAAGCTTATTCACATCACAACAAATCTCAAGCTTATTCACATCACAACACATCTCAACCTTATTCACATCCCAACAAATCTCAAGCTTATTCACATCACAACAAATCTCAAGCTTATTCACATCACAACACATCTCAAGCTTAATCACATCACAACAAATCTCAAGCTTATTCACATCCCAACAAATCTCAAGCTTATTCACATCACAACACATCTCAAGCTTAATCACATCACAACAAATCTCAAGCCTATTCACATCACAACAAATGTCAAGCTTATTCACATCACAACACATCTCAACCTTATTCACATCACAACAAATCTCAAGCTTAATCACATCACAACAAATCTCAACCTTATTCACATCACAACAAATCTCAAGCTTATTCACATCACAACAAATCTCAAGCTTATTCACATCCCAACACATCTCAAGCTTATTCACATCCCAACAAATCTCAAGCTTATTCACATCACAACAAATCTCAACCTTATTCACATCACAACAAATCTCAAGCTTATTCACATCACAACAAATCTCAAGCTTATTCACATCCCAACACATCTCAAGCTTAATCACATCACAACAAATCTCAACCTTATTCACATCACAACAAATCTCAAGCTTATTCACATCACAACAAATCTCAAGCTTATTCACATCCCAACAAATCTCAAGCTTAATCACATCACAACAAATCTCAACCTTATTCACATCACAACAAATCTCAAGCTTATTCACATCACAACAAATCTCAAGCTTATTCACATCCCAACAAATCTCAAGCTTATTCACATCACAACAAATCTCAAACTTATTCACATCACAACAAATGTCAAGCTTATTCACATCACAACACATCTCAACCTTATTCACATCACAACAAATCTCAAGCTTATTCACATCACAACAAATGTCAAGCTTATTCACATCACAACAAATGTCAAGCTTATTCACATCACAACACATCTCAACCTTATTCACATCACAACAAATCTCAAGCTTAATCACATCACAACAAATCTCAACCTTATTCACATCACAACAAATCTCAAGCTTATTCACATCACAACAAATCTCAAGCTTATTCACATCCCAACAAATCTCAAGCTTAATCACATCACAACAAATCTCAACCTTATTCACATCACAACAAATCTCAAGCTTATTCACATCACAACAAATCTCAAGCTTATTCACATCCCAACACATCTCAAGCTTAATCACATCACAACAAATCTCAAGCTTATTCACATCACAACAAATGTCAAGCTTATTCACATCACAACACATCTCAACCTTATTCACATCACAACAAATGTCAAGCTTATTCACATCACAACACATCTCAACCTTATTCACATCACAACAAATCTCAAGCTTAATCACATCACAACAAATCTCAACCTTATTCACATCACAACAAATCTCAAGCTTATTCACATCACAACAAATCTCAAGCTTATTCACATCACAACAAATCTCAAGCTTATTCACATCACAACAAATCTCAAGCTTATTCACATCCCAACACATCTCAAGCTTAATCACATCACAACAAATCTCAAGCTTATTCACATCCCAACAAATCTCAAGCTTAATCACATCACAACAAATCTCAACCTTATTCACATCACAACAAATCTCAAGCTTATTCACATCACAACAAATCTCAAGCTTATTCACATCCCAACACATCTCAAGCTTAATCACATCACAACAAATCTCAAGCTTATTCACATCACAACAAATCTCAAGCTTAATCACATCACAACAAATCTCAAGCTTATTCACATCACAACACATCTCAACCTTATTCACATCACAACAAATCTCAAGCTTATTCACATCACAACAAATCTCAAGCTTATTCACATCCCAACACATCTCAAGCTTAATCACATCACAACAAATCTCAAGCTTATTCACATCACAACAAATCTCAAGCTTAATCACATCCAACAAATTTCAAGCTTAATCACATCACAACAAATCTCAAGCTTAATCACATCACAACAAATCTCAAGCTTAATCACATCACAACAAATCTCAAGCTTATTCACATCCAACAAATTTCAAGCTTAATCACATCACAACACATCTCAAGCTTATTCACATCACAACAAATCTCAACCTTATTCACATCACAACAAATCTCAAGCTTATTCACATCACAACAAATCTCAAGCTTATTCACATCCCAACACATCTCAAGCTTAATCACATCACAACAAATCTCAAGCTTATTCACATCACAACAAATCTCAAGCTTAATCACATCACAACAAATCTCAAGCTTATTCACATCACAACACATCTCAACCTTATTCACATCACAACAAATCTCAAGCTTATTCACATCACAACAAATCTCAAGCTTATTCACATCACAACAAATCTCAAGCTTAATCACATCACAACAAATCTCAAGCTTATTCACATCACAACAAATCTCAAGCTTAATCACATCACAACACATCTCAAACTTAATCACATCACAACAAATCTCAAGCTTATTCACATCCCAACACATCTCAAGCTTATTCACATCACAACAAATCTCAAGCTTATTCACATCACAACAAATCTCAAGCTTATTCACATCACAACAAATCTCAAGCTTAATCACATCACAACAAATCTCAACCTTATTCACATCACAACAAATCTCAAGCTTAATCACATCACAACAAATCTCAAGCTTATTCACATCCAACAAATTTCAAGCTTAATCACATCACAACAAATCTCAAGCTTATTCACATCCAACAAATTTCAAGCTTAATCACATCACAACACATCTCAAGCTTATTCACATCACAACAAATCTCAAGCTTATTCACATCACAACACATCTCAACCTTATTCACATCACAACAAATCTCAACCTTATTCACATCACAACAAATCTCAAGCTTATTCACATCCAACAAATTTCAAGCTTAATCACATCACAACACATCTCAACCTTATTCACATCACAACAAATCTCAACCTTATTCACATCACAACAAATCTCAAGCTTATTCACATCCAACAAATTTCAAGCTTAATCACATCACAACACATCTCAAGCTTATTCACATCCCAACACATCTCAACCTTATTCACATCACAACAAATCTCAAACTTATTCACATCACAACAAATCTCAAGCTTATTCACATCACAACACATCTCAACCTTATTCACATCACAACAAATCTCAAACTTATTCACATCACAACAAATCTCAAGCTTATTCACATCACAACACATCTCAACCTTATTCACATCACAACAAATCTCAAACTTATTCACATCACAACAAATCTCAAGCTTATTCACATCACAACAAATCTCAAACTTATTCACATCACATCACAACACATCTCAAGCTTATTCACATCACAACACATCTCAAGCTTATTCACATCCCAACAAATCTCAAGCTTATTCACATCACAACAAATCTCAAACTTATTCACATCACAACAAATCTCAAGCTTATGCACATCACAACACATCTCAACCTTATTCACATCACAACAAATCTCAAGCTTAATCACATCACAACAAATCTCAACCTTATTCACATCACAACAAATCTCAACCTTATTCACATCACAACAAATCTCAACCTTATTCACATCACAACAAATCTCAACCTTATTCACATCCCAACAAATCTCAACCTTATTCACATCACAACAAATCTCAAACTTATTCACATCACAACAAATCTCAACCTTATTCACATCACAACAAATCTCAAACTTATTCACATCACAACAAATCTCAAACTTATTCACATCACAACAAATCTCAAACTTATTCACATCACAACACATCTCAAGGTTATTCACATCCCAACAAATCTCAACCTTATTCACATCACAACACATCTTAAGCGTATTCACATCCCAACAAATCTCAACCTTATTCACATCACAACACATACCAACCTTATGCACATCACAACACATCTCAAGCTTATTCACATCACAACAAATCTCAAACTTATTCACATCACAACACATCTCAACCTTATTCACATCACAACAAATCTCAACCTTATTCACATCACAACAAATCTCAACTTCATGCACATCACAACACATCTCAAGCTTATTCACATCACAACAAATCTCAAACTTATTCACATCACAAAACATCTTAAGCTTATTCACATCCCAACAAATCTCAACTTTATGCACATCACAACACATCTCAAGCTTATTCACATCACAACAAATCTCAAACTTATTCACATCACAACACATCTCAACCTTATTCACATCATAACAAATCTCAACCTTATTCACATCACAACAAATCTCAAACTTATTCACATCACAACACATCTCAACCTTATTCACATCACAACAAATCTCAACCTTATTCACATCACAACAAATCTTAAGCTTATTCACATCCCAACAAATCTCAACCTTATTCACATCACAACAAATCTCAACCTTATTCACATCACAACAAATCTCAAGCTTAATCACATCACAACAAATCTCAACTTCATGCACATCACAACACATCTCAAGCTTATTCACATCACAACAAATCTCAAACTTATTCACATCACAACAAATCTCAAACTTATTCACATCACAACAAATCTCAAACTTATTCACATCACAACACATCTTAAGCTTATTCACATCCCAACAAATCTCAACTTCATGCACATCACAACACATCTCAAGCTTATTCACATCACAACAAATCTCAAACTTATTCACATCACAAAACATCTTAAGCTTATTCACATCCCAACAAATCTCAACTTTATGCACATCACAACACATCTCAAGCTTATTCACATCACAACAAATCTCAACCTTATTCACATCACAACAAATCTCAAGCTTATTCACATCACAACAAATCTCAAGCTTATTCACATCCCAACACATCTCAAGCTTAATCACATCACAACAAATCTCAAGCTTAATCACATCACAACAAATCTCAAGCTTATTCACATCACAACAAATCTCAAGCTTAATCACATCACAACAAATCTCAAGCTTATTCACATCACAACACATCTCAACCTTATTCACATCACAACAAATCTCAAGCTTATTCACATCACAACAAATCTCAAGCTTATTCACATCCCAACACATCTCAAGCTTAATCACATCACAACAAATCTCAAGCTTATTCACATCACAACAAATCTCAAGCTTAATCACATCCAACAAATTTCAAGCTTAATCACATCACAACAAATCTCAAGCTTAATCACATCACAACAAATCTCAAGCTTAATCACATCACAACAAATCTCAAGCTTATTCACATCCAACAAATTTCAAGCTTAATCACATCACAACACATCTCAAGCTTATTCACATCACAACAAATCTCAACCTTATTCACATCACAACAAATCTCAAGCTTATTCACATCACAACAAATCTCAAGCTTATTCACATCCCAACACATCTCAAGCTTAATCACATCACAACAAATCTCAACCTTATTCACATCACAACAAATCTCAAGCTTATTCACATCACAACAAATCTCAAGCTTATTCACATCCCAACACATCTCAAGCTTAATCACATCACAACAAATCTCAAGCTTATTCACATCACAACAAATCTCAAGCTTAATCACATCACAACAAATCTCAAGCTTATTCACATCACAACACATCTCAACCTTATTCACATCACAACAAATCTCAAGCTTATTCACATCACAACAAATCTCAAGCTTATTCACATCACAACAAATCTCAAGCTTAATCACATCACAACAAATCTCAAGCTTATTCACATCACAACAAATCTCAAGCTTAATCACATCACAACACATCTCAAACTTAATCACATCACAACAAATCTCAAGCTTATTCACATCCCAACACATCTCAAGCTTATTCACATCACAACAAATCTCAAGCTTATTCACATCACAACAAATCTCAAGCTTATTCACATCACAACAAATCTCAAGCTTAATCACATCACAACAAATCTCAAGCTTATTCACATCCAACAAATTTCAAGCTTAATCACATCACAACACATCTCAAGCTTATTCACATCCCAACACATCTCAACCTTATTCACATCACAACAAATCTCAAACTTATTCACATCACAACAAATCTCAAGCTTATTCACATCACAACACATCTCAACCTTATTCACATCACAACAAATCTCAAACTTATTCACATCACAACAAATCTCAAGCTTATTCACATCACAACACATCTCAACCTTATTCACATCACAACAAATCTCAAACTTATTCACATCACAACAAATCTCAAGCTTATTCACATCACAACAAATCTCAAACTTATTCACATCACATCACAACACATCTCAAGCTTATTCACATCACAACACATCTCAAGCTTATTCACATCCCAACAAATCTCAAGCTTATTCACATCACAACAAATCTCAAACTTATTCACATCACAACAAATCTCAAGCTTATGCACATCACAACACATCTCAACCTTATTCACATCACAACAAATCTCAAGCTTAATCACATCACAACAAATCTCAACCTTATTCACATCACAACAAATCTCAACCTTATTCACATCACAACAAATCTCAACCTTATTCACATCACAACAAATCTCAACCTTATTCACATCACAACAAATCTCAAGCTTATGCACATCACAACAAATCTCAAGCTTATTCACATCCCAACAAATCTCAACCTTATTCACATCACAACAAATCTCAAACTTATTCACATCACAACAAATCTCAACCTTATTCACATCACAACAAATCTCAAACTTATTCACATCACAACAAATCTCAAACTTATTCACATCACAACAAATCTCAAACTTATTCACATCACAACACATCTCAAGGTTATTCACATCCCAACAAATCTCAACCTTATTCACATCACAACACATCTTAAGCTTATTCACATCCCAACAAATCTCAACCTTATTCACATCACAACACATACCAACCTTATGCACATCACAACACATCTCAAGCTTATTCACATCACAACAAATCTCAAACTTATTCACATCACAACACATCTCAACCTTATTCACATCACAACAAATCTCAACCTTATTCACATCACAACAAATCTCAAACTTATTCACATCACAACAAATCTCAAACTTATTCACATCACAACAAATCTCAAACTTATTCACATCACAACAAATCTCAAACTTATTCACATCACAACACATCTTAAGCTTATTCACATCCCAACAAATCTCAACTTCATGCACATCACAACACATCTCAAGCTTATTCACATCACAACAAATCTCAAACTTATTCACATCACAAAACATCTTAAGCTTATTCACATCCCAACAAATCTCAACTTTATGCACATCACAACACATCTCAAGCTTATTCACATCACAACAAATCTCAAACTTATTCACATCACAACAAATCTCAAGCTTAATCACATCACAACAAATCTCAAGCTTATTCACATCACAACACATCTCAAGCTTATTCACATCCCAACACATCTCAACCTTATTCACATCACAACAAATCTCAACCTTATTCACATCACAACAAATCTCAAACTTATTCACATCACAACACATCTCAACCTTATTCACATCACAACAAATCTCAACCTTATTCACATCACAACAAATCTCAAGCTTATTCACATCCCAACAAATCTCAACCTTATTCACATCACAACAAATCTCAACCTTATTCACATCACAACAAATCTCAAACTTATTCACATCACAACAAATCTCAACCATATTCACATCACAACAAATCTCAAGCTTATTCACATCCCAACAAATCTCAACCTTATTCACATCACAACAAATCTCAAGCTTATTCACATCCCAACGAATCTCAAGCTTATTCACATCACAACAAATCTCAAACTTATTCACATCACAACAAATCTCAAACTTATTCACATCACAACAAATCTCAAACTTATTCACATCACAACACATCTTAAGCTTATTCACATCCCAACAAATCTCAAACTTATTCACATCACAACACATCTCAACCTTATTCACATCACAACAAATCTCAACCTTATTCACATCACAACAAATCTCAAACTTATTCACATCACAACACATCTCAACCTTATTCACATCACAACAAATCTCAACCTTATTCACATCACAACACATCTCAACCTTATTCACATCACAACAAATCTCAACCTTATTCACATCACAACAAATCTCAAACTTATTCACATCACAACAAATCTCAAACTTATTCACATCACAACAAATCTCAACCTTATTCACATCACAACACATCTCAACCTTATTCACATCACAACAAATCTCAAGCTTATTCACATCCCAACAAATCTCAACCTTATTCACATCACAACAAATCTCAACCTTATTCACATCACAACAAATCTCAAACTTATTCACATCACAACAAATCTCAAACTTATTCACATCACAACAAATCTCAACCTTATTCACATCCCAACACATCTCAAGCTTAATCACATCACAACAAATCTCAAGCTTATTCACATCACAACACATCTCAAGCTTATTCACATCCCAACAAATCTCAAGCTTATTCACATCCCAACAAATCTCAACCTTATTCACATCACAACAAATCTCAAGCTTATTCACATCCCAACAAATCTCAACCTTATTCACATCACAACAAATCTCAAGCTTATTCACATCACAACAAATCTCAAGCTTAATCACATCACAACAAATCTCAACCTTATTCACATCACAACAAATCTCAAGCTTATTCACATCCCAACAAATCTCAACCTTATTCACATCACAACAAATCTCAAGCTTATTCACATCACAACAAATCTCAAGCTTAATCACATCACAACAAATCTCAAGCTTATTCACATCCCAACAAATCTCAACCTTATTCACATCACAACAAATCTCAAGCTTATTCACATCCCAACAAATCTCAACCTTATTCACATCACAACAAATCTCAAGCTTATTCACATCACAACAAATCTCAACCTTATTCACATCACAACAAATCTCAAGCTTATTCACATCACAACAAATCTCAACCTTATTCACATCACAACAAATCTCAAGCTTATTCACATCCCAACAAATCTCAACCTTATTCACATCACAACAAATCTCAAGCTTATTCACATCCCAACAAATCTCAACCTTATTCACATCACAACAAATCTCAAGCTTATTCACATCACAACAAATCTCAACCTTATTCACATCACAACAAATCTCAAGCTTATTCACATCACAACAAATCTCAAGCTTATTCACATCACAACAAATCTCAAGCTTAATCACATCACAACAAATCTCAACCTTATTCACATCACAACAAATCTCAAGCTTATTCACATCCCAACAAATCTCAACCTTATTCACATCACAACAAATCTCAAGCTTATTCACATCCCAACGAATCTCAAGCTTATTCACATCACAACAAATCTCAAACTTATTCACATCACAACAAATCTCAAGCTTATTCACATCACAACACATCTCAACCTTATGCACATCACAACACATCTCAAGCTTATTCACATCACAACAAATCTCAAACTTATTCACATCACAACAAATCTCAAACTTATTCACATCACAACAAATCTCAACCTTATTCACATCACAACAAATCTCAAGCTTATTCACATTGCACCACATCTCAAACTTACTCACATCACAACACATCACCCTTATTCACATTGCAACACATCTCAAACTTACTCATATCACAACACATCTCAATCTTATGCACATCGCACCACATCTCACCCTTATTCACATCGCAATACATCTCAAGCTTAATCACATCACAACAAATCTCAAGCTTATTCACATCACAACACATCTCAACCTTATTAACGTCACAACAAATCTCAAACTTATTCACATCACAACACATCTCAACCTTATTCACATCACAACAAATCTCAAGCTTATTCACATCACAACACATCTCAACCTTATTCACATCACAACAAATCTCAAACTTATTCACATCACAACACATCACCCTTATTCACATTGCAACACATCTCAAGCTTAATCACATCACAACAAATCTCAACCTTATTCACATCACAACAAATCTCAACCTTATTCACATCACAACACATCTCACCCTTATTCACATTGCAACACATCTCAAACTTACTCACATCACAACAAATCTCAACCTTATGCACATCGCACCACATCTCAAGCTTATTCACATCCCAACAAATCTCAACCTTATTCACATCACAACAAATCTCAACCTTATTCACATCACAACAAATCTCAAGCTTATTCACATCACAACAAATCTCAAGCTTATTCACATCACAACAAATCTCAAGCTTATTCACATCACAACAAATCTCAAACTTATTCACATCACAACAAATCTCAAGCTTATTCACATCACAACAAATCTCAACCTTATTCACATCACAACAAATCTCAACCTTATTCACATCACAACAAATCTCAAGCTTATTCACATCACAACAAATCTCAACCTTATTCACATCACAACAAATCTCAACCTTATTCACATCACAACAAATCTCAAACTTATTCACATCACAACACATCACCCTTATTCACATTGCAACACATCTCAAGCTTAATCACATCACAACAAATCTCAAGCTTATTCACATCCCAACACATCTCAAACTTACTCACATCACAACACATCTCAAGCTTAATCACATCACAACAAATCTCAAGCTTATTCACATCACAACACATCTCACCCTTATTCACATCGCACCACATCTCAAGCTTATTCA
Source organism: Myxine glutinosa (assembly GCF_964187855.1). Classification (NCBI taxonomy): domain Eukaryota; kingdom Metazoa; phylum Chordata; class Myxini; order Myxiniformes; family Myxinidae; genus Myxine; species Myxine glutinosa. Next base: position 12,727,878 of record NC_136269.1, on the reverse strand, counting down.
CATCCCAACAAATCTCAACCTTATTCACATCACAACACATCTCAAGCTTAATCACATCACAACAAATCTCAAGCTTATTCACATCACAACACATCTCACCCTTATTCACATCACAACAAATCTCAAGCTTATTCACATCACAACACATCTCAAACTTACTCACATCACAACAAATCTCAACCTTATGCACATCGCACCACATCTCACCCTTATTCACATCACAACACATGTCAAACTTACTCACACCACAACGAATCTCAAAACCTATTAACATCACAACATATCTCAAACTTAAAAAAATTCGCATCGCTGGGGTGAGCGGTTTCAGAGAAATAATTATTTAATATTTTCCTTCAATCCAATATGGCTGCCAAACATGTGACCTATGGTGTCCTAAGTTTAATATTTCAATACAAATTTCAGATTTTTAGGATAAGGAATTTGATTAAAAATTTTTTGTCTGGTATACCACTTCACCGATGATGTCATCATTATCAAGCTTTTGTTCCCCATCGGGAGTACTAACAATGTGCCAAGCTTCAAATTTTTCCATTCAGCGGTTTCCGAGAAATTGTTTTATTTAAGTATTTGCTTTTAATCCAAGATGGCTGCCCTACCACGTGAGCTATGACGTCACAGTTATCATAGAAACATTCTGCATGGGTGTCACTCCTACCCTGAAAGCTTCGTCTCAATCAGACATATGGTTGCTGAGAAAAACGAGGTTTAGCCCGTACGAACGGACGGTCGGACAGACGGACAACGCAAACACAAACAATTTTATGGCCAGGCCATAAAATTGTTGCCATTCTGATCAGATGTTCTAAAGATGTAATTTCTGCTCTTTCCGGGAGTGCAGTGTTGGTAACCTTCGACCACTATTCATTCTTCCTGATGTGAAAGGTAACGTTGCTGATAACCCTGAAGACATGGGATATGTAAACTGCACAGAGAGTTTAGCATTGGCGGCCATGTTGGTATGATCACCGCCCGATATACACCGAGTGCTCTTCGTTAAGGTTGAAATGTCTCTCTGACACCAAACTTCACTTTCAAAATAAGGTCCAGGTTCGATCTCGTTGCCTTAGCAATCAATCTGAGCATCCAATGATGCTTTGGCAGTCAGTACCGTCACTAGGCTTTGTATACCTGCCTACCCAGGTATTCAAAGCCAATGATTCACTTCCGGGCTGCACTTGCAAGCTTGCTCACATTATCTTAGTTCTTTGGTTTTTGTACTAATATTTACAAAGACACATCAAACAAAGTCATGCAAGACACAATTTCCCTTAAGGTGACACAGGTAAATAGTCTCCCATAAATCTTGAATAATTACAACCAAACATTCTTGGTGATCTCTAAATATTTGTTCTGAGCTTGTGTGTTCGTTACAAGTTGAATATAGAGGATGTGGCAAGAACACAGCTTTGGCGGACGCCATTTTGATTTCAAAGATGTCAGACACCATCACAGGATCTACATTCTATACCCTCGTGGAGATTCTGCGCAATTCGTGCGGAACAAATTTAAATTTGATGATCACTGGACACACAGTGTACCTGGTAATGGTGTACCTGTTCAATGAGTCATGAGCTTGCATTAGATCAATGAAGATGAGATACAAAGATAGCTCTTTCACGAGCCTCGATTCAGTATACAAAAAAAAAAAAAAAAAAAAAATTGTCGACCGTGGAGCAATTTGTCTGCAAGTCAAACTCAGATTCAGGCAGGAGTTCGGTAAATGATGATATGATATGTGTTAACACGTCAGACAAACAAGCTGTATAACCTCACAGTGGTTAACACAAATCAGACAAACAAGCTGTATAACCTCACAGTGGTTAACACAAATCAGACAAACGAGCTGTATAACCTCACAGTGGTTAACACAAATCAGACAAACGAGCTGTATAACCTCACAGTGGTTAACACAAATCAGACAAACGAGCTGTATAACCTCACAGTGGTTAACACGAATCAGACAAACAAGCAGTATAACCTCACAGTGGTTAACACAAATCAGACAAACAAGCTGTATAACCTCACAGTGGTTAACACAAATCAGACAAACAAGCTGTATAACCTCACAGTGGTTAACACAAATCAGACAAACAAGCTGTATAACCTCACAGTGGTTAACACAAATCAGACAAACAAGCTGTATAACCTCACAGTGGTTAACACAAATCAGACAAACAAGCTGTATAACCTCACAGTGGTTAACACAAATCAGACAAACAAGCTGTATAACCTCACAGTGGTTAACACAAATCAGACAAACGAGCTGTATAACCTCACAGTGGTTAACACAAATCAGACAAACAAGCGGTATAACCTCACAGTGGTTAACACAAATCAGACAAACAAGCTGTATAACCTCACAGTGGTTAACACGAATCAGACAAACAAGCAGTATAACCTCACAGTGGTTAACACAAATCAGACAAACAAGCTGTATAACCTCACAGTGGTTAACACAAATCAGACAAACGAGCTGTATAACCTCACAGTGGTTAACACGAATCAGACAAACAAGCAGTATAACCTCACAGTGGTTAACACAAATCAGACAAACAAGCGGTATAACCTCACAGTGGTTAACACAAATCAGACAAACAAGCTGTATAACCTCACAGTGGTTAACACAAATCAGACAAACGAGCTGTATAACCTCACAGTGGTTAACACAAATCAGACAAACAAGCTGTATAACCTCAGTGGTTAACACAAATCAGACAAACAAGCGGTATAACCTCACAGTGGTTAACACAAATCAGACAAACAAGCAGTATAACCTCACAGTGGTTAACACAAATCAGACAAACAAGCGGTATAACCTCACAGTGGTTAACACAAATCAGACAAACAAGCTGTATAACCTCACAGTGGTTAACTCCAATGAATTTCAGCACTCCGGTGGAGGACACAAAGGTTAACACAAATCAGACAAACAAGCGGTGTTACCTCACAGTGGTTAACACAAAACAGACACAAGCTGTATAACCTCACAGTGGTTAACACAAAACAAACAAGCTGTATAACCTCACAGTGGTTAACTCCAATGATTTTCAGCATTCCTGTGGAGGCACAAAAAGACTTGTTTTTTTTTCATTTTTTGAGGACGTTCAGAGCTTTCATTAATTAATTGTACAAACGATGGCTGGGAAGACAATGTCGTCATCCATGAATGACACCTGTTCTATGAGGTTCAGTGAATCAAGGTGTATGTCTGGAGGATGGTTAAACACCATTGTAAAGTCCTCTCTCCAAAGTGCAATGATGTTGTCGTTATTCGCACAGGTATCGTGCCAAATTTTCAGGTACCAGAAAGATTTTTTTTTTTAAACTTAAAAACAATAAATTTTCGAATGTTTGTGCTGGCGGTGTATCGATCAATATCCGTGCTTGGTGTGTTATAAACTTGTCCGTGTTCATGAGTCAAGACAAAAATGTAGGTTTGCCCGGGGTTTGCATTTTACACTCAAGAAGAGCATTTCCGACAAAACGTTTACAAAACGATGTTATTATTGAAGTTTCATCGAGTTTGTCAATTGTAATTGAATTGCTTCACCCAAAGTGATTATTGACTATCGGAGTTTGCTGTCCAGTGTCGATTGTATTGTAAGCAGCACTCGCACACCTTCAACATGATGGTTTAACAATTCCCTAAACGAAACTTCCAACTGCTCGAGTTCAAAAATCTCAGGAGATAGAACACCTAGATGGCTTGGGAAAGGTTACCTGTCTGTTACATTCCTGACACTGTGGAATGAAAAAACCCAGAAAGGTATGAATTACAGGAGTTCTTGGGTTTAACTGATGCTTTCCTTTTTAATAATGGCTACCTTGAGCTCCAGTTTCTCATGACGTTTTTGACTTCAAGATGTCTCTTGTAAGTACTAATTTAACCGCGATGATTATTCCCACCTTGTCGTGGGTCACCTGGAGAAAGTTTTACTTTTTACCCAAGGCTCTCACGAACAGACATGTGAAAGGCAGGTGTGCTACCTCTGCACCATCCTGTCCGACCTGATCATGACTTCCAAAGGGACGACAATTACAGGCCCATCGTGTTCCCATATGTGCACACCTTGGTAGTGATGGGGGAAAGGTAGGTTCAAACCCCTTCCAAGTGCTGAAAGAAAGGCCTGACATGCGGAAAACCTTAATTTTTCAATCAATTTTGACCAATGACTCCTGTAAAATGGACAATAGGATACCAGACCAAAACGACTCCAGTAGGAAATGCTTCTCCCCATCAGGCTAGTAGGGTCTGATTTATTATTCTTCTTTCATATGCAGCACAAGGTTGTGGGACAACATCAATCAATGGCTGAAGGCTGTGGCTGGTCAACCAATGGCTGAAGACTGGGGCTGCTCAATCAATCGCTGAAGACTGGCTGATCAATGAATGGTTGAAGACTGGTTGATCAATCAATGGCTGAAGGTTGTTGAAGGTTGTGGCTGATCAATCAATGCCTGAAGACTGTGGCTGATCAATCAATGGCTGAAGACTGTGGCAGATCAATCAATGGCTGAAGACTGTGGCCGAACAATCAATGGCTGAAGACTGGCTGATCAATCAATGCCTGAAGACTGTGGCTGATCAATCAATGGCTGAAGACTGTGGCTGATCAATCAATGGCTGAAGACTGTGGCCCAACAATCAATGGCTGAAGACTGTGGCTGATCAATCAATGGCTGAAGACTGTGGCTGATCAATCAATGGCTGAAGACTGTGGCGGATCAATCAAATGCTGAAGACTGTGGTGGATCAATCATTGGCTGAAGACTGTGGCAGATCAATCAATAGCTGAAGACTGTGGCTGATCAATCAATGGCTGAAGACTGTGGCTGATCAATCAATGGCTGAAGACTGTGGCGGATCAATCAATGGCTGAAGGCTGGTGGATCAATCAATGGCTGAAGACTGTGGCAGATCAATCAATAGCTGAAGACTGTGGCTGATCAATCAATGGCTGAAGACTGTGGCTGATAAAGCAATGGCTGAAGACTGTAGTGGATCAATCAATGGCTGAAGACTGTGGCTGATCAATCAATGGCTGAAGACTGTGACTGATCAACGAATGGCTGAAAACTGTGGCTGATCAATCAATGGCTGAAGGCTGTGGCTGATCAATCAATGGCTGAAGACTGTGGCTGATCAATCATTGGCTGAAGGCTGTGGCTGATCAATCAATGGCTGAAGACTGTGGCTGATCAATCAATGGCTGAAGAATGGCAAACGAATGCTGGTAGATGGGAAGCCAGTTAATCATCCATTTGAGGGACGGCACACACATTGATGAATCTCCCTCCCTACCTGTGAAACACCGGGATAACAGTTTATACCTGGGTCGGGATTCAAACCCAGGCTAGAGAACTTGGAGGCGTGTGTGTGTAACTCCAGGCCATTTGTGTCAGTTCACCTCTATCGAAGAGAAAATGTGTGATTTTTAACGTTTCACTTTTGGCATTTTAAAATCGCTCCAGAGTCTAATGGCGGCGAGCTTTACACCACTCCAGCCAACGCTTGGCATTGCGCATGGTGATCTTAGGCTTGTGTGCGGCTGCTCGGCCATGGAAACCCATTTCATGAAGCTCCCGACGAACAGTTGTTGTGCTGATGTTGCTTCCATAGGCAGTTTGGAACTCGGTAGTGAGTGTTGCAACCGAGGACAGACGATTTTTATGTGCTTCAGCACTCGGCGGTCCCATTCTGTGAGCTTGTGTGGCATACCACTTTGCGAATGAGCTGTTGTTGCTCCTAGATGTTTCCACTTCACAATAACAGCACTTACAGTTGACCAGGGTAGCTATAGCAGGGCAGAAATTTGATGAACTGACTTGTTGGAAATGTGGCATCCGATGACACACTCGGATATCATACTCGGAAAGTGTTTCCATCTCCATGTTGAAAGTCACTGAGCTCTTCAGTTCGGCCCATTCTACTGCCAATGTTTATCTATGGAGATTGCATGGCTGTGTGCTTGATTATATATACCTGTCAGCAATGGATGTGGCTGAAACAGCCGAATCCACTAATTAGAAAGGGGGTGTCCGCATACTTTGGTCATGTAGTGTATATATACATATATATATGTCCAAGTTTATCCAGGAGTTTTAGATTTAAATTAAAGGGAAGAAGCATGCTGCATTCCATTCACTTACCAGCAGGGGGAGATCGCAATCAATCCACATCGTTAAACTTTTACATTTGTTAAAACTCATGGTGAACGAAATCTTCACTGAGAGTCTTCCATCAGATTTGTGACGAAGATTCCGGTGGTTAACTGCAAGTGTTACGTCGTCCATGCTCTCAGCATACTGAGAGTCAGGTTCTTCTCTAATAAACGATCAACATCGATTTATTCGCATTCGAGCACCATGAGCTGTCTGGCACCAAACGCGTACTGCATCTTGTCCGCTCCTGCACTAACGAGCCGAGCACGTTGTCCCACTCTCATGTTAATGCTCCCATTGTGACGTCACACCCCTCCAGATGGCCCCATTGAAATGTCTCGGATTTGAATTATTGAACGCCTTTGGTGGATCATATATTTCTCTCGGCGATTCATGCGGACACATTCATATAAGAAATACGTCAGAGTTTGTACATGACGTCAGGACTGCATGCGGTGTCCAGCACCTCAACTGTAGCGTTTGGTTGGATGTTGTTTATAAATGCTTATGTCGATATAATCAGTGCTGGCTTTACACAATCTGAGGCCAAACTTTAATTGCCCATTGTTATCCTCGCCTGAGGAGAAGGTATTGCATTTGAGTCCGTTTGTCTGTCTGTTTGTCTGTCTGTTTGTTTGTCACCAGCCTACAGGTCACAATTCTAAACCGATCATCACGAAACTTCACCAAGTTGTATAGGTCGTCCCAAATGAGAAGCCTATTGTTTTTGTGGTCAAAAGGTCAAGAGGTCAACATAGGCCAAAGGTCACCAACTTTGCCAAATTTCTAAAATCCTCAATTTTCATCCGATTGACTTGAAATTTGAAGAGTACTTGCATATCTGGTCACTGAATTCAACCACCAAGTATATTTGAAGTCAACATAGGCCAAAAGGTCAGCATCGGCCAAATTTCTAAAATCCTCAATTTTCATCCGATTGACTTGACATTTGAAGAGGACTTGCATATCTGGTCACTGAATTCAACCACCAAGTATTTTTGAGCTCTTTCTTATCATCATTAGTTTTTCCAGTGATCTGCAGCTCACTACAGAGCAGGTACGAGTACACAAATAACTCAACATAGTACATGGGATCTGAACCTGGCATCCTTGCATCCGATCAGGCACTCTGACTGTGACCGCGCTGCCCTGACGAATCTGAGCAGCAGGGAAGAATTGGGAAGATTAGGCCCCAATAGAGTCCCTGTATATAGAGAGTTGTGTCAACTCAAATTTGGACGCCATTTTGTGTCTAAGTGTGTCGGATTAGATATACATGTACATTCGCGATATGGGGTGATATATTCTAAACCTGCTAAAAAAAAATTTACTACACATATTTAGTCTTATTATTACATACAGGTGATATTTGTTTTGTCAAAACTTCAGCTATTGCCATGAAAAAGAGCTGTGTGGTGATATTAAAAGTGGTATGGCAATGCATATTACAAGCCAACACTGCATATAAGAGCTAACATTATAAGTAAGACAAACCAATGCTGTCGTTCTCTGAATTTTAATAACTTTTAGAAAGGAGTGTGGGCATATCCAATATTTTTTAAAGGGTGCCGAGAGCAATTCCGGTGTAGGACTTCCAGCCGACATCGTCTAACACACTTAAAACAAATTCTGTACGTGGTATTGCCATATTTTTGACTTTTTATTATTTTGTTATTTTTTTATTATTTATAATTTTTATTTTATTATTTTTATATATTTTTATATTTATATATTTATATATATTTTTTATATATATTTATATTTTATTTTTTATAAAATTATATAATATTTTATATTTTTTTTATATCATATATTATTATTTTAATATATATAATATATATATATATATATATAATATATAATATATATAATAATATATATAATATATATAATTTATATATATTTTATATATATATATATATAATAATATATATAATATATATATAATAATATATATAATAATATATATTATATATATATATATATATATATATTATATATTATTATATAATTATATATTATATATAATATATAATATATATAATATAAATATAATATATTTTATAATATATTATTTTATGTAATATATATTTATATTTATATATATTTATATATTTATATATATATATATTTCTGACTTTATTATTTTTATTATTATTCTGACATTTCTTTTCCATATTTCTGACTTTATCACTTGGAAATCTATACATCTTATATTTCCCAGATTGGTTTGAACAACCAAAAGCAGAACCAGTCATTTTGTTTGGCAATAAACAACATTCCCGTACCAAGCTGACGTTCACGCACGGTGAAGTTAGACACAAAATGGCGCCACGAAATCACGTGACCAGAAATCTCGGGTCAGCGCATGGCGCAACTCTCTTTATACAGGGACTCTAGGCCCCAAACTTGCGTTGGGGGGTACGACCACCACGAAGAGGCGGCCCCGATAGTTGAAGATATGGAAGTTGATTCCACAGGTGGGGAAAAAGAGGAACAAATGAGGAGTGAATGAGGTGAGTAGTGATCCTGGATTTAGGTTGTTTCACCAGAAGGGGATTGATGGTGGACCGTGTGAGCCCTGTAGAAACTTGGGGGAGGAAGACGATCTTGAAGTATTCATTGATCTTGAAGGCTTTGGTTTCCATGGCATCAAGCTGAGCAAGATGTGAGGCAGGAGAGCCAGCCCAGAGGGGAGAGCAGTACTCCATCAAGCTGTGGATGTTTGTATGTGCTCCAAGCTGCCTCGTAGGTGGAAAAAGTGTTTGACCAGTTTGTGACTTGTGATCAGCAAGGTCTGAAGAGAGGGAAGAGGCTGTGGTCTGTCTGAATGATGAGGAGGGGACTGGGCCCAGAACACTGTCTTGGGGTACTTCATCCTTGACAGGGGGACATGCTCCTTGTTAGATTGGAGGTACGTTATATGAATTAGAAGCACATTATATGAATTAGAGGCACATTATATGAATTAGAGGCACATTATATGAATTAGAGGCACATTATATGAATAAGAGGGACATGCTCTTTGTTAGATTGGCGGAACATTGTATGAATAAGAGGCACATGCTCCTTAGATTGGAGGTATGTTATATGAATTAGGGGCACATATGATTGAGAGGCACATTATATGAATAAGAGGCACATTCTCCTTGTTAGATTGGAGGTACGTTATATGAAATAGAGGCAAATGCTACTTGTTAGAATGGAGGAACATTATATGAATTAGAGGCACATTATATGAATAGGAGGCACATTCTCCTTGTTAGATTGGAGGTACGTTATATGAAATAGAGGCAAATGCTTCTTGTTAGATTGGAGGAACATTATATGAATTAGAGGCACATTATATGAATAAGAGGCACATTCTCCTTGTTAGATTGGAGGTACGTTATATGAAATAGAGGTACACTGGTACATGCTTCTTTTAGATTAGAGGCACATTATATGAATAAGAGGCATATGCTCCTTTTTAAATTGGAGGGACATTATATGAATTGGAGGGACATGCTTCTTGTTAGATTGGATGCAGATTATATGAATAAGAGGCACATGCTTCTTGTTAGATTGGAGGCACATTATATTAATACGAGGAGCATGCTCCTTGTTAGATTGGAGGCACATTATATGGATAAGAGGCACGTGCTCCTTGTTAAATTGGAGGCACATTATATGAATAAGAGGGACATTATATGAATAAGAGGTACATGCTTCTTGTTAGATAGGAGGTACATAATATGAATACGAGGCACCTGCTCCTTAGATTGGAGGGGCATCATATGAATCATAGGCACATGCTTCTTGTTAGATTGGAGCAACATTATATGAATTGGAGGCACATGCTCCTTGTTAGATTGGCAGAACATTGTATGAATAAGAGGAACATGCTCCTTGTTAGATTGGCAGAACATTGTATGAATAAGAGGCACATGCTCCTTGTTGGATTGGTGGAACATTGTTTGACTAAGAGGCACATGCTCCTTATTAGATTGGCGGAACATTGTATGAATAAGAGGAACATGCTCCTTGTTAGATTGGCGGAACATTATATGAATTGGAGGCACATGCTCCTGTTGGAGACTCATCCCAAAAGTTTGCGTCCCATGCTGTGGATAGACTAGAAATCCTTCGATGTGTTTCGAACAATAACTCGCGCCACAAACCGAATGGAATGGAATGAACAATGAGGACGATCCTTACTCTGGGTCTGGGAGGGGAAGGGAGGTGGGGTCGGCGGTGCGGTGTGGGGAGTATGGGCTTGTGGGGTGGGGAGAAGTAGACAAGAATTTCAGTTCCTATTCATCGACACTCTTCTCGTCCATCCCCCTGGATATCTCAAAGGAGTCCGAGAGACAGAGCGCAGCCCACGCTCTCACAACTCGGTTTTAATTGAAACCACCGTGTACCACGTGATGCTGCACCACAGCACCTCCTGCACAGTCCCAGAGTAAAATGCGCCCAAACTAGGCGGTTTCTGACCGACTCGCTGCTTCTTAGTTCATGACCCTTGGTCGCTGCGTTTGAAGCTCAAAGCGGTTCCTTCCAGCAGCGCCCGTTCTTTAGGCAAATAGAACACAGTGGGAAGGAGTTGTGGGGTTGGAGCGATAGTGGGAGGGGCTTGGGCGGGGGAGGAGCTTAGGGAGGGAGGCGGTGGGGCTGAAAATTATTCAGGATCCTCCAAAAAGTTTCGCCCCGAAGCTGTCTGTCCCCATTTGGTGCGGCTGCGCTACTCTGGATGACTACTGGCCTATAGAAGCTCTGCGGTGAGTTTACCTATAGTAAACTGCTTAAACGGATAGTAAACGATAGTTTGCACTATTATTAATATGCGAGTCAAAATTAGCCTAATTATGTATTCAACCGTTTGAAGTCATGAATGGTCCCAAACTGGTATGACATATGCACGTGACTGTTTACCATACCTGTACGGTGTTTACCTGTATGATGGTTTGTGACGTCGTCATCCATGTAATTTTAACTCAATAATAACCCCATTGATTTCCGGCAAGTTATACTAACGACCTTAAAGGTTGAGCCCTGATGACTTAACAGGGAAAGTAATATTGTTACAAAAAAAAGAATGTTATATGCGATGTATATAGAAGAGATCGAATGATGACGTAATCATGTATGGTAAACATTGTTTTTACTTTGTGCTGCTGTTTCAATGGGAACGTGGTTGTGAATGATGACGTAATCATGTATGGTATACATTGTTTTTACTTTGTGCTGCTGTTTCAATGGGAACGTGGTTGTGAATGATGACGTAATCATGTATGGTATACATTGTTTTTACTTTGTGCTGCTGTTTCAATGGGAACGTGGTTGTGAATGATGACGTAATCATGTATGGTATACATTGTTTTTACTTTGTGCTGCTGGTTCAATGGGAACGTGGTTGTGAATGATGATGTAATCATGTATGGTATACATTGTTTTTACTTTGTGCTGCTGTTTCAATGGGAACGTGGTTGTGAATGATGACGTAATCATGTACGGTAAACATTGTTTTTACTTTGTGCTGCTGGTTCAATGGGAACGTGGTTGTGAATGATGATGTAATCATGTATGGTATACATTGTTTTTACTTTGTGCTGCTGGTTCAATGGGAACGTGGTTGTGAATGATGACGTAATCATGTATGGTATACATTGTTTTTACTTTGTGCTGCTGGTTCAATGGGAACGTGGTTGTGAATGATGATGTAATCATGTATGGTATACATTGTTTTTACTTTGTGCTGCTGTTTCAATGGGAACGTGGTTGTGAATGATGACGTAATCATGTACGGTAAACATTGTTTTTACTTTGTGCTGCTGTTTCAATGGGAACGTGGTTGTGAATGATGACGTAATCATGTATGGTATACATTGTTTTTACTTTGTGCTGCTGTTTCAATGGGAACGTGGTTGTGAATGATGACGTAATCATGTACGGTAAACATTGTTTTTACTTTGTGCTGCTGGTTCAATGGGAACGTGGTTGTGAATGATGATGTAATCATGTATGGTATACATTGTTTTTACTTTGTGCTGCTGGTTCAATGGGAACGTGGTTGTGAATGATGACGTAATCATGTATGGTATACATTGTTTTTACTTTGTGCTGCTGGTTCAATGGGAACGTGGTTGTGAATGATGATGTAATCATGTATGGTATACATTGTTTTTACTTTGTGCTGCTGTTTCAATGGGAACGTGGTTGTGAATGATGACGTAATCATGTACGGTAAACATTGTTTTTACTTTGTGCTGCTGTTTCAATGGGAACGTGGTTGTGAATGATGACGTAATCATGTATGATGTACAATGTTTTTACTTTGTGCTGCTGTTTCAATGGGAACATGGTTGTGAATGATGACGTAATCATGTACAGTAAACATTGTTTTTACTTTGTGCTGCTGTTTCAATGGGAACGTGGTTGTGAATGATGACGTAATCATGAATGGTGTACATTGTTTTTACTTTGTGCTGCTGTTTCAATAGGAACGTGGTTGTGAATGATGACGTAATCATGTATGGTATACATTGTTTTTACTTTGTGCTGCTGTTTCAATGGAAGCTTGGTTGTGAATGATGATGTAATCATGTATGGTATACATTGTTTTTATTTTGTGCTGCTGTTTCAATGGGAACGTGGTTGTGAATGATGATGTAATCATGTATGGTATACATTGTTTTTACTTTGTGCTGCTGTTTCAATGGGAACGTGGTTGTGAATGATGACGTAATCATGTATGGTATACATTGTTTTTACTTTGTGCTGCTGGTTCAATGGGAACGTGGTTGTGAATGATGATGTAATCATGTATGGTATACATAGTTTTTACTTTGTGCTGCTGTTTCAATGGGAACGTGGTTGTGAATGATGACGTAATCAGGTATGGTATACATTGTTTTTACTTTATGCTGCTGTTTCAATGGGAACGTGGTTGTGAATGATGACGTAATCAGGTATGGTAGACATTGTTTTTACTTTATGCTGCTGTTTCAATGGGAACGTGGTTGTGAATGATGACGTAATCATGTATGGTATACATTGTTTTTACTTTGTGATGCTGTTTCAATGGGAACGTGGTTGTGAATGATGATGTAATCATGTGTGGTATACATTGTTTTTACTTTGTGCTGCTGTTTCAATGGGAACGTGGTTGTGAATGATGATGTAATCATGTATGGTATACATTGTTTTTACTTTGCGCTGCTGTTTCAATGGAAACTTGGTTGTGAATGATGATGTAATCATGTATGGTATACATTGTTTTTACTTTGTGCTGCTGTTTCAATGGGAACGTGGTTGTGAATGATGATGTAATCATGTGTGGTATACATTGTTTTTACTTTGTGCTGCTGTTTCAATGGGAACGTGGTTGTGAATGATGACATAATCATGTATGGTATACATTGTTTTTACTTTGTGCTGCTGGTTCAATGGGAACGTGGTTGTGAATGATGATGTGATCATGTATGGTATACATAGTTTTTACTTTGTGCTGCTGGTTCAATGGGAACGTAGTTGTGAATGATGATGTAATCATGTATGTTATACCTTGTTTTTACTTTGTGCTGCTGGTTCAATGGGAACGTAGTTGTGAATGATGATGTAATCATGTGTGGTATACATAGTTTTTACTTTGTGCTGCTGGTTCAATGGGAACGTAGTTGTGAATGATGATGTAATCATGTGTGGTATACATAGTTTTTACTTTGTGCTGCTGGTTCAATGGGAACGTAGTTGTGAATGATGATGTAATCATGTATGGTATACATTGTTTTTACTTTGCGCTGCTGTTTCAATGGGAACGTGGTTGTGAATGATGATGTAATCATGTGTGGTATACATAGTTTTTACTTTGTGCTGCTGGTTCAATGGGAACGTAGTTGTGAATGATGATGTAATCATGTGTGGTATACATAGTTATTTTACTTTGTGCTGCTGGTTCAATGGGAACGTAGTTGTGAATGATGATGTAATCATGTGTGGTATACATAGTTTTTACTTTGTGCTGCTGTTTCAATTGGAACGTGGTTGTGAATGATGATGTAATCATGTGTGGTATACATTGTTTTTACTTTGTGCTGCTGGTTCAATGGGAACGTGGTTGTGAATGATGATGTAATCATGTATGGTATACATTGTTTTTACTTTGTGCTGCTGTTTCAATGGGAACGTGGTTGTGAATGATGATGTAATCATGTATGGTATACATAGTTTTTACTTTGTGCTGCTGGTTCAATGGGAACGTGGTTGTGAATGATGACATAATCATGTATGGTATACATTGTTTTTACTTTGTGCTGCTGGTTCAATGGGAACGTAGTTGTGAATGATGATGTAATCATGTATGGTATACATAGTTTTTACTTTGTGCTGCTGTTTCAATTGGAACGTGGTTGTGAATGATGATGTAATCATGTGTGGTATACATAGTTTTTACTTTGTGCTGCTGGTTCAATGGGAACGTGGTTGTGAATGATGACATAATCATGTATGGTATACATTGTTTTTACTTTGTGCTGCTGGTTCAATGGGAACGTAGTTGTGAATGATGATGTAATCATGTATGGTATACATAGTTTTTACTTTGTGTTGCTGTTTCAATTGGAACGTGGTTGTGAATGATGATGTAATCATGTGTGGTATACATAGTTTTTACTTTGTGCTGCTGGTTCAATGGGAACGTAGTTGTGAATGATGATGTAATCATGTATGGTATACATAGTTTTTACTTTGCGCTGCTGGTTCAATGGGAACGTAGTTGTGAATTCTGATGTAATCATGTGTGGTATACATTGTTTTTACTTTGTGCTGCTGGTTCAATGGGAACGTAGTTGTGAATGATGATGTAATCATGTATGGTATACATAGTTTTTACTTTGCGCTGCTGGTTCAATGGGAACGTAGTTGTGAATGATGATGTAATCATGTATGGTATACATAGTTTTTACTTTGTGCTGCTGGTTCAATGGGAATGTGGTTGTGAATGATGATGTAATCATGTATGTTATACCTTGTTTTTACTTTGCGCTGCTGGTTCAATGGGAACGTAGTTGTGAATGATGATGTAATCATGTATGGTATACATAGTTTTTACTTTGTGCTGCTGGTTCAATGGGAATGTGGTTGTGAATGATGATGTAATCATGTATGTTATACCTTGTTTTTACTTTGCGCTGCTGGTTCAATGGGAACGTAGTTGTGAATGATGATGTAATCATGTATGGTATACATAGTTTTTACTTTGCGCTGCTGGTTCAATGGGAACGTAGTTGTGAATGATGATGTAATCATGTGTGGTATACATTGTTTTTACTTTGTGCTGCTGTTTCAATGGGAACGTAGTTGTGAATTCTGATGTAATCATGTGTGGTATACATTGTTTTTACTTTGTGCTGCTGTTTCAATGGGAACGTAGTTGTGAATGATGACGTAATCATGTATTGTATACATTGTTTTTACTTTGTGCTAGTTTTTCCGTGCGCTAATGGTCGTGAATGATGATGTAATATATTCCATCAGTTGTTTTTCATTGGTGCAGTTGTTTTACCATGACAACGGTCATGAATGATGTCATATCATGTAAGCATTGTTTTTATTTTTTTCAATGTGACAAAGACAGTTGTTTGCTGCATTTAAAGGTGTTTTTTCAAATCGAGTATATAGCAGTGGTTAACTGTTGTTTTGATCACCACACTCACGAAATAATCCTGATAGTTTGCTAATAAATCTGTGGGTATAATTTGTTTGGCCTTGGTCCTGACTCAAACGCCTATAACTCTTCAAGCTCAAAGCAGAGGGGTCTCCGTGGAGAGGATTATACATTCTAAAGCTTTCACTAATCTTATCACACTGTGCCAGGGTGTTGTCGACTTTTCTAACTTTACAAAAAATTTACGAGTGGCAATGTTTCGTTAACCTCGATATTGTTGTAACCGGGACGTGCCCCACGTGCCCTTATCGGAGTGACGATGCGCGCCATGTTCATCAATGTGAGTGGGCATGTGTTGGTTGCACCCTCTCTCGTTCCCATCCCCCAACCCATCGATATAATGATGGTCAGTGGAGCAGACATCGTCTTTGGTCTTAGCGGAACTGTGCTTTACGGCTAAAACCCGCCAATGCCTTGAGGATTCGGTTTTGAGGGTCAACAAGGTACTGACATGTGACGACCTACGGGTGAGCCTTAATCGTCCGCCTTTTGTCAAGTTCAGGCCCTTTATCGTTTTTATAAATTTATTAAATCATTCTGGACCAGCACAGTGCGCGCGATCACCATGGAGATGCTGTCCTGCACTCTCAGCTTCCAAACATTCATCAGCGACTCCCACACCATAGCATTTCCTGTAAGTCACAGTCTTAACACAAAAGGAAAGTTCTGTATATATACATATATATGTGTGTATGCATGCATGTATGTATGTGTATATATATATATAGTGCATTCAGAAAGTATTCAGACCCTTCACTTTTTTCACATTTTGTTATGTTGCAGCCTTATGCTGAAATCGTTTAAATTCATTTTTTCCCTCATCAATCTTCACTCAATACCCCATAATGACAAAGAGAAAACAGGATTTTAGAAAGTTTTGCAAATTTATTAAAAAGAAAAAACTGAAATATCACATTGGCATAAGTATTCATACCCTTTGCTATGACACTTGATATTTAGCTCAGGTGCCTCCCATTTCTCTTGATCATCTTTGACATGTTTCTACACCTTGATTGGAGTCCACCTGTGGTGGATTGGAGTCCATGAGGTCGAAGGAACTGCCTGCAGAGCTCAGAGACAGGATTGTGTCGAGGCACAGATCTGGGGAAGCCCACAAAAAAATCTCTGCTGTTAGTCAGGTTCACTATGTCAATAAATTATATTTCGTTCAAAATCATGGTAGATTAGCAAACCTATACATTTTTGGAAAGGTTATAGCATAAGGAAACTAAAAATCAATGTTTACATTTGGAGAGATACCTGTATGGCGGCCATTTTGGATTTTCAAAATGGCCACTGTAAAATACATATTGTTGCGAATATGGAATTTGGCCTCCATATCCGCTTGTAAATATTCCCCTATTTTCTCCGATACTCCCCAACTTTCCCCAATCCCCCATTCCCTAGTCCCATTGCATGTAAATAACAATCAGTAGAGCCGACCTGCCCCTTATTCCCCCATTAAATGTCGTGCCCAGGTCCACCGCACCACACGTAGACAACTTTCGGACATCTTCCTAGTTATTCTTATTCTATGTCAGTTAAGGCCTCGTCTCCATTAATTATGACTCTTCGTTGCACCAGAATGTGATTATATGGCATCAGTAGTGAGTTTAGGACCTTTCCCATACCTCCTCCCATCTTCTTCCCCAAACAACAACAATAACAACAACTACAACAACAATTACAACAACAACAGAGGAGATGGCGGCGGAGCGGGGGAGGATGCGTCCTCACACCGGCTCGATTAGCTCCAGACCATGCGCTCCACGGGGTTACCCCGAAGGGGCTGGCTGTCAGCTCCTCGTCAGGGGCGGAGCCAGTAACCCCCCCCGCACGCACCCAATGAGAAGCAACGTGCCGATTCCACGAGGCGGAGCTAACGAGCCGAGGGCGTGTCACTCCCCGCCGGATATACGCGGCCCCGCGCCGGATGTGACGTGAGATGCGCCTCAGCTTGGAGACTGGAGAGAGAAGCCACCGCCACCCCCAGCGCGACGATACCTCCCCGCATCTCTGGACCGGACCGAGTCGATTCTGCCTTGAGCCAAGAGTGCACCTTGAGCCATCGCGACCTGCCTTTCCTTTTCATCAACCCCCGTGTGAGTCAGCATTTTGTCCCGTGTGTCTGTCGTCTGTCCGGGGTTAATATAAGAGTGTGTCTAAGTGCCTGTCTTCCTGTAATATACCTCTAGCCCCTGTAATCTAACCTTTTTCCGTACGAATATACTTGAGAATCGAAACGTTGGTGTCGTATTGTGTGATTATAACCCAGCCGGGTGTCTTCTCTTTCCTATTGAGCCAGCATCGCGCGACTTCGTCAACGGCGAGTATAGTCGGGTAATTTGTGCGGACACGACGGCCATTCCGCTCGGCCCACCTTAACATCAAAGTCGTGTCTGTAACAATTGGTGTCAGGAGTGGGATTCGAGGCCCGACCAAATTTTGAAAAAAAAAAAAACGAATAGAGGAAAAAAAAAATTTGGTCAAAATTTGGAGCGGCCGAAATTTGTTTTGTTTTACGAAACTCGAATTTTGCAAGTCGCGCTATGGCGGATCAAGACGGCTGGGGTCCGGTAAAGGAGAGTGAGGTAGGGTCGATCCAGGACCAAATTGAGGGACAAGAGGAGAGCGAAGCAGTGAGGGCGGCAGGTTCGCAAAATAGCGTTGTCACGCACGAGGTGGCCACGGCGTCCACGCCCGCGACCGTGGCAGCGCCCCTGGTGGATCCGAACCTTTTTATGTTGCAAATGAGGGCCCTTATGGAACAAATGGGTGAGCAATTGGGAGACCAAATTAGAGGTTTGAAAAGCAGTATGGGACAAATGGGGAACCGGATGGATGCTCAGGGTGAGCGATTAGAGGGCCAAATGGGGGTAATGAGGGACGAAGCGAGGGGTACCAGTGAGGGGTTAGACAATAATTTTGAGGAGTTAGACAAGAAATTTGGGAGGTTAGACAATAATTTTGAGGAGTTAGACAAGAAATTTGGGAGGTTAGACAATAATTTTGAGGGGTTAGACAACGGGATAAAAGAGGTGAGAAATGGGTTAATGGGGGTAGAAAACAGAATGGCCGCTCAAGAGAATCAGATAGAGGGAGTGAAACATGGGTTAACGGGGGTAGAAAACAGAATGGCCGCTCAAGAGAATCAAATGGAAGGGATGCAAAAAGGGTTAGAGGGGTTAGAAAACACCATGGAAGGCAAATTGAGGGACATGAGGGACCAAGCGGAAAGGGAAGTTAACCAAATGGGGCAGCAGATAGAGGGGGTCAGAATGGGGGTAGAAACCAAACTGGATGCTCACAGGGAGGAAATGGAGCAGATGAGGGTGGCATCTGGGCAGGAGATGCAAGTGATGGGAGAGGAGATCAGAAGAGGAGTGAGTGAGGAGGTCGGAGGAGTGCGCGAGGAGGTGAGGCACTGTGAGGAGCACATGGAAAAGGAGGTGAGAAAGGGGACTGTAAAGTTACAAGGGGGCATAGAGGACCTGACGCAGGAGGTGGAGCAGCTGACGGTGGGACAGACGGAGTTAGTGGAGCAGGTTCAAAGGAACACTGCGGTATTAGGAGGTTTAAAGGCGACACAGAAAGAACTAAAAGATGACTTGGTAGCGACAAAGAGGGAATGTCAGATGGTACGTGAGGGACTGACAACGAGGTTGGACGAGGTGATAGAGGTAATGGAGACGAAGGACCGGCAGGTGAGGACGCACATGGAAACGGTCAAGGTAGCCTTGGAGGACGAGCTTGAGGAGACGTACCGGGGAATAAAAGAGGTGAAGCACAAATTAGAAGAAGTGGAAGAAGGGATGAGCGAAATTAAGAAGCGACGGAGAGGGGATAAGAAAGAGATAAAAGAGGAGATAAAAGAATTGGTCCAAAGTCTGTGTTTGGATCGTGATGATGTGCTCATTAACCGGATGAGGGATTCGCAGGTGATGGAGGAGAAGCGAAGAGGAAGAGGACCCGGTGTAAGTGGTGACCAATATGGTCGTGCGTATGATGCGCCAGGTGATTTAAGAGGCTTGGGGGTCGAGATAGACCCGGGTGTTCGTGAGAGGCCGTTGGTGAAGTGTGCGACAGGTCTGGTGTGCGAAAGAGGAGGTGTGCGAGAAAGTCCGACTCTGGGGTGTGTGAGGAAAAAGTGCGTGCCAAGGAGTAGTGAGGGTGCTGGCGAGAATGAGTCGGTCGTAGCGCGTGTGCGAGGGGGCACATGGAAGCGCGGTGTGGTGAGTGTTGCAGAGGGTGTGACGGGAGAGTGTGCGCGAGAAAGGTGTGTGACGGACAGGTGCATGAGGAAAGAGTGCGCTGTCAGGAGTAAGGAAGAGTGTCCACCTGTGGTGAGTGTTACAGAGGGTGTAACGGGAGAGTGTGCGCGAGAAAGGTGTGTGACGGACAGGTGCATGGGGAAAGAGTGTGCTGTCAAGAGTAAGGGTGAGTGCGTTGTCAAGAGTGGTGGTGAGAGGATTGAGAGTGACAAGGAGAGTGAGTTAGTTGTGACAGGTGAGCGAGGATGTACACCTGGGATGGAAGGATGCACACCTGGAATGGTAGAGCGTGAGTGGGAATGCACGCTGGAGTTGGTGGTGAGGCACGTGATTGGGTGTGCGAATGAGGGCACACCTGTGATTGTCACAGAGGAGGTGACCGCGGAGGGGGCGCGAAGCGGTGTATTGGTGAGGTGTGCGAGCAACGAATGTGTGCCAAAGTGTTCGGTGGTCAGGTGTGTGACCAAGGCTGTGAGTGGAATGGGTGTACCTGGGTGTGTAAGGAAAGGTACGAGGAGCATGGGCACGGCTGGGTGTGTGAGCAAGGAACGGGCTGCGGGGTGTAAGCATGCAGGTGAAGCATCGACGTTAGACGGGATAGAGTTTAGAACGACTTATAGCCGAATCGGGCCCTCGGTGCGTGCTGGGCCTCGCTTTGAACGGCCGCGTCTGTGCTCCACTAGGCGGAGCGGGCGGCCCGAGAGAAAGAGTCGTCATGGCGACCACTTTTTGGTGAGACGTGCCGGCAGGTCGAGATCGGGACATTGGATGGCTCCACGCCGAGGTGATGCGTGGGATCTCGGCCCGGGTAAGCCCCCGTCCCTGCACCGAGTGCCGGACGCATCCAGCCGCTGGCACAAAACAACCAGCATCCATTGCTTGGCTTTACGAAGCCGGGCTTTGGACAGGGATTGGCGCACCGAGAGGTATTAGTGAGTAGACTGGGTGATGAGGTTAGTGTTTTGGACCCAAAATTAGAGAAAAACAAAATTTGATGATTGGCAAAGGATTGGCAGTAGTGATTGGCAGATGATGGGTAGTGATTGGCAAATTTTTAATTTGTTGAAATTTGATGTGCAAAATTGGTAGTGAGAGACCCCCGATGTGGTGGGATGGCAAATCCACCATCCTTCCCATGGGGGGGCAAAGGAGCACTAGGTTTATGGGGTGTATGGCAGTGAAAACTAGCCCGGGTGGGTTAGGATATGGTGTGTAGGGATCTAGCGAAGATTGACATTAGGTAACGTTAAGTTTAGTTAGTGACTGATACCTGTAGTGGGGACGCAGGTAGATTAGTGTGGATGATAATGACGTGGGAGCGCAATAGTTTAAAGGGACGACTGGGAAGCGCAAGTTTCAGAAGGGAGTAGTTAGCTGAGATGATGCCGTGTGTGTGTGAGGATTGAACAGGTGTGATTGCACAGGTGTGCAACTGGACAGGTGTGTGGAGCAGTGTATGAGTAGTGAGTGTGTGGATCAGCGCGAATGCGCTTGGGGAGAGAAGGGTGCAGGTGGCACCAGGTGTGAGAGCACAGGTGTGCAGGTACAGGTGTGTGGAGAGAGTTGGAGTGAGTGGTACGGAGTGGTGTGCATGGTGCGAAGGTGTGGATGGGGGAAGAGTGGACCCCTTTCACGAGTACCCGGGGCGGGTAGTGTAAGTGTTAGGTAGAGGGTGCAGGTAAATTGTGGTTAGATATTGGCATCTGTGGTGCGGTTGCAGAATGGTGTTGTGAATGGGTGCATTAGTGTTGTGGAAATGGCTGGGCGTGTAGCCTGTTAGTGTGTGTAGTTGGTTGGGCACTCCACCACTGTGAGGATGTCGGCCAGGTGAGGCCGCAGGTGGGCTCTGGGAGCCGGTAGTTGTGAGTGGGTGCCTGAGGATCCCGGGTGTGGATCGGGTAGCCCAGTGCCAGAGAGGGCACCGAGTGGGGAGAGTGCCAGAGGGCCTTCCCCAAGTAGTTAGGTTAGGGTAAGGAGCAGGTAAGCTCGGAGGCAACTGCAGTGGTGGAGGTGTGCAGGTGGGTAGACCCACTGGGAGAGGTACACGCCGCAGCCCAGAAATTGTGCGAGGGCACCGGGAGATGAATCGGGGGAGTGAGACCCCAAATTGAAGAGCACCACAGTTTGGCCAATGGGAATTGGTTTTTAGAACACATAGTGTAAGAGGGCCAATGGTTTGGCCGGAGAGAGACCCCGGGTAGTGTAAAGTTGTTAAAGTCATTAAGGAGATAGTTAGGATTGATGAACCTGTCGCACCATACGCAGCAACTTACCTGTGGTGATGATGATGACTCCACACCTGTGTTTTCTTTGTTCTGTGTGCAGGAAATGAGATTGCTGTGAGGATTTGTGAGACGCATCACGACGTGGATGAGACATTGGGGTGATTCCATCTCTCCCTCCCTAGGAGGGACTGATGATGAATTGGTAATGGCAAATTATGATGTTGAGTTGGAGATGGCAAATTTTGATGAGAGTTGAAAATGGCAAATTTGATTGGTTAGGAGGGAGAGAAGACGAATTTGGTTTATGGGAGGAACGGGGAAGACAGTAGGGATGTTTTTTGATTTGTAAAGTAGATGTTTATGGGTAGTGTTGTGTTTTGTGGATACAGTAAGGGGTAAGGGAGGGGCCATGTAGGTTACCTGGTGGGGGGGGGGGGGGGCGTACGATAGGAACGTACCTGTCTCACCTGGTTCCCATGTGCCCCCAGTGTGCATTACCTTATATTGCGTGCACTTTTGCGCCCTTACCACCTTACTCACTTGTTTCTTCTTTTGTCTCCCACCTCCGAGGATCTGGCTTTGGGGTAGAGAGAGAGGAGAGAGAGGTGCTGGCTACGCAGTTGTGGGCCTGCACTTTCGCTGTTGGCTGCCTGGATCGATACACCATATGGACCGCAATGTTTGTGGCCACCCACAATGGACCGCAGCTCTTTTGCGGCCAAGCACCACCCGTGGAAGGACCTATGGGTCAACGTGGCACCTATGCCATAAAGGTGAACCACTGTTAATTAACACCAAGTGCACCACAAGAAGAGCAAGAGACACCTGCAGGGTTAGGGGTTGTCGAATTTATTTTTATACCAATGAACAATGGTGACTGCACCGATTGGTGGTGGGGTGGTGCTTTTGATGCTGGGAAAGGGTGCTCTGCACGTTATTAAAGGGCCGTCGGCCACAGAGCACTCGTGGGTTGGTGTATCGATGTTGGCAAGCGCGCTCTCTCTATGCATAACATCTGCATGTGTTCCTCCAAAAACAGGTCCTGGATCGTAGTGTAAATAGCAGCGTAGTCTTGTAAATAATGCTCCCTACCGGCTGTATGTTTAGTTTGAGAATTCTTTCCGGATTCGGTTATCCTGTGGGTGTGTTTCTGTGAGGAGAAGGGTGCAACGTCGCAGGGGGACATATTTACTCATTTGTGAATATCTGTAAAACTGTCGCACTCAGGGTAGAGTTAATAGTAGAGGGAACTACATTGCGTGCCACACTAAAGTAGGTAAAAATTTATCGGGTCGGGACGCCCCGAGGGTAGAGAAGGGTGCAATGTTGCGAATATGGAATTTGGCCTCCATATCCGCTTGTAAATATTCCCCTATTTTCTCCGATACTCCCCAACTTTCCCCAATCCCCCATTCCCTAGTCCCATTGCATGTAAATAACAATCAGTAGAGCCGACCTGCCCCTTATTCCCCCATTAAATGTCGTGCCCAGGTCCACCGCACCACACGTAGACAACTTTCGGACATCTTCCTAGTTATTCTTATTCTATGTCAGTTAAGGCCTCGTCTCCATTAATTATGACTCTTCGTTGCACCAGAATGTGATTATATGGCATCAGTAGTGAGTTTAGGACCTTTCCCATACCTCCTCCCATCTTCTTCCCCAAACAACAACAATAACAACAACTACAACAACAATTACAACAACAACAGAGGAGATGGCGGCGGAGCGGGGGAGGATGCGTCCTCACACCGGCTCGATTAGCTCCAGACCATGCGCTCCACGGGGTTACCCCGAAGGGGCTGGCTGTCAGCTCCTCGTCAGGGGCGGAGCCAGTAACCCCCCCCGCACGCACCCAATGAGAAGCAACGTGCCGATTCCACGAGGCGGAGCTAACGAGCCGAGGGCGTGTCACTCCCCGCCGGATATACGCGGCCCCGCGCCGGATGTGACGTGAGATGCGCCTCAGCTTGGAGACTGGAGAGAGAAGCCACCGCCACCCCCAGCGCGACGATACCTCCCCGCATCTCTGGACCGGACCGAGTCGATTCTGCCTTGAGCCAAGAGTGCACCTTGAGCCATCGCGACCTGCCTTTCCTTTTCATCAACCCCCGTGTGAGTCAGCATTTTGTCCCGTGTGTCTGTCGTCTGTCCGGGGTTAATATAAGAGTGTGTCTAAGTGCCTGTCTTCCTGTAATATACCTCTAGCCCCTGTAATCTAACCTTTTTCCGTACGAATATACTTGAGAATCGAAACGTTGGTGTCGTATTGTGTGATTATAACCCAGCCGGGTGTCTTCTCTTTCCTATTGAGCCAGCATCGCGCGACTTCGTCAACGGCGAGTATAGTCGGGTAATTTGTGCGGACACGACGGCCATTCCGCTCGGCCCACCTTAACATCAAAGTCGTGTCTGTAACAATATTTTGTTCTATTTCTGCCTCTAATTACCCTAAAAACTTCTTAAAATATACTAAACCTATATTTTCAGGGACAAGGAATCCAATGAAAGTATCAAATTAGTGCTATGGGGAATGGTAAGACACGAATCAAAGGTTTTGAATTGCAAAATACTGTCTTTATATTCGCGATAAGTTGCATAATCAAATACATGTTATCATTTTGTACAGGCAGTTAATAACATCAAAATGTGTCACAATAATTCATATCACCAAACATACACAGGCAGTCAGCAAAATCATATATACACAGGCAGTCAGTATAACTTCACATCTACACAGGCAGTCAATGACAAAATATACACGGGCAGTCAATGGCATCAAACATACACGATTACAGAATATGCCATTTAGAGTTCGTCATCACTGTCCTGTGTGTCGTATCCGACAATATAGTCCGCATCGTTTTCACAGTCCGTTCCACACAAGCAAAGGTCGGTCAAATTGATTGGCAAATCGAATTGGTCGAATGGTCGATCGAATCGAATTCCATGAATCGAATCGAATCGAATCGATCGAATTGGTCGAATGGTCGAATGGTCGATCGAAGCGATTGGTCGAATGGTCGAATTGGTCGAATTGGTCGAATGGTCGATCGAATCGAATTCCATGAATCGAATCGAATTGATCGAATTGGTCGAATGGTCGAATGGTCGATCGAAGCGATTGGTCGAATGGTCGAATGGTCGAATTGGTCGAATGGAATTGGTCGATTGGTCGAATTGGTCGAATCGAATTGGTCGGAATTGGCAAATGTAAACATTGATTTTCAGATTTTCCATGTAATAACGTTTCCAAAAATGTATAGGTTTGCTAATCTACCATGATTTTGAACGAAAAAACATAGTGAACATGACTATGTATTGAAGGTTCCCAAGAGCACAGTGGCCTCCATAATTCTTAAATGGAAGAAGTTTGGAACAACCAGGACTCTTCCTCGAGCTGGCCGCTCGGCCAAACTGAGCAATCGGGGGAGAAGGGCCTTGGTAAGAGAGGTGACAAAGAACCCGATGGTCACTCTGGCTGAGCTCCAGAGATTCTATGTGGAGATGGGAGAAACTTCCAGAAGGACAACCATCACTGCAACACTCCACCGATCTGGGCTTTATGGCAGAGTGGCCAGACGGAAGCCTCTCCTCAGTGAAAGACATGAAAACCCGCTTGGAGTTTGCAAAAAAGCAGCGAAAGGACTCTCAGACTATGAGAAACAAAATTCTGTGGTCTGATGAAACCAAGATTGAAATTTATGCCTTTATGGCTTTATGGATTTTTTTGTAGGCTTCCCCAGATCTGTGCCTCGACACAATCCTGTCTCTGAGCTCTGCAGGCAGTTCCTTTGGCCTCATGGCTTGGTTTTTGCTCTGAAATGCATCGTCAGCTGTGAGACCTTATATAGACAGGTGTGTGCCTTTCCAAATCATGTCCAATCAATTGAATTTACCACAGGTGGACTCCAATCAAGGTGTAGAAACATCTCAAAGATGATCAAGAGAAATGGGAGGCACCTGAGCTAAATTTCAAGTGTCATAGCAAAGGGTATGAATACTTATGTCAATGTGATATTTCAGTTTTTTCTTTTTAATAAATATGCAAAACTTTCTAAAATCCTGTTTTCTCTTTGTCATTATGGGGTATTGAGTGTGGATTGATGAGGGGAAAAAATAATTTAAACGATTTCACCATAAGGCTACAACATAACAAAATTTGAAAAAAGTGAAGGGGTCTGAATACTTTCTGAATGCACTGTACGTATGTATGTATATATATATATATATATATATATATATATATATGTATATATATATATATATATATATGTATGTTTATGTATGTACATGTATATATACATACAAAAGTGTGTGTATGCATGAGTCGGAGTGCTGCTTCATAAGTTTACTTTCTGTGTTTACATGAAGATGTCCCATGTTCTTGTTCTTTCAGACGAAGTCGAGAAAAGGACGTTTGGGTCCAAACCAACAAAGGCAACGCCCTTGGTGTTGGTAACCCTTCAAGAGAGAAAGAGGGGTGCCAGTGAATTTAAGGATATTGTGAGGAGCGCAGGGGCCACGCAATGGCGTCAACAGGGCTCGAGGTGGTCTCCTTCACGGTGGCCATACTCGGCTGGATCCTCGAGCTCGTGGCCTGTGTTCTTCCGACGTGGCGCGTGACAGCTTACCTCGGAAAGAGCATCATCGTGGCGCAGAGCACGTGGGAGGGTCTCTGGATGCAGTGCGTGTGGCAAGCTACCGGCTACGTCCAGTGCAAAGTGCATGACTCTATGCTGGCTCTCAGTGGGCAGCTACAGGCCGCGCGGGCCATGACCGTGCTCTCGGCGGTGATCGGCATCCTCGCGATGTTCGTGACAGCAGTCGGGCTGCGCTGCACGACCTGCGCCGACGTCGGACGCCGTGGAAAAGCGCATATCGTGCAAGCCGGGGGAGTCATGCTCCTCATGGCATCTGTCCTTGTGCTCATACCCGTTTCTTGGACCGCGCACCACGTGGTGCGGGACTTCCACGACCCTGGGGTACAGACTAAGCAGGACTTGGGCGGTGCTCTCTTCGTGGGTTGGGCGGCTGCTTTACTTCTAGCCCTCGGGGGAGCCCTGCTGGTGTGCTGCTCTTGCCCCCCACCTTCGGCGCCACAGGGGCGTCCGCCCTATACCATGCAACCTTTAACGAGCTGCTCTCAGGGCACCGCACCATACCGAGCTCCACCTTTGGCAGGGACCAACGGCAAATCCGGTCAACCGGTTCGTGAGTTCGTCTGATAAGGGTCTTGGTTCTCTACCTGTAGTCCATCAGGAAGCACAGCGTTCATTATCGCTTTTCAGACATCCAATATATGAACAACACCCACATGGGATTGAGATGAAGCCAACACAGATGGTGAGCACTTGCGAAGAAGAAGAACACCACAAGTAGATTTAAAACAAACGGTTTTCCCTAAAAGAGGAGGGGGAGGGATTTGGACCAACAACTTCCAACCTGTGTGAATGCGATGCTGACGAGGGAAAAACATGATCAAATATTACAATATACGAGGAATTAGTGACGCATCCCAATCCGTGCATACTTCACATTTACTTCATGAATCATCATTTCATTTTTACAGCAATCATCATGTTATGATCCATGATGGTTTTATGCCCAAAGACATGAGGCCTATGCACGCCAACAGTGCCGTTCAAAAAGTCCTCTGAACGAGGTACGATAGTCCAAGGCGCCAAGTTTCTTTTTTTATATTTTCCAATGGATATGGATAAATAATAGTTAGGACAATGTTCTCACTGTTGTTAGCATACCATATTACCTTATATTTAAAACTTGGTGTGTCGTGGACTATTATGCTCCATGTTCACAGAACATTTTGAACGGTCCACTCATCCCAAAATGGAATTGTCATTCCACTGTCCACACCTTGGTCTCAGTTTGATGGTCTCTTCTGGGAGATGGTATCAAGTGCAGTTAAAAACCTTGTAGCTCATTGGTCAAAATCTGAAGTTTTAATGAGGATCTGGTTATTGAGAGATGCATTAGGGGCCATCCACATATTACGTGCCCAAATATCCATCCCAATGTGGCTCATGGGTGTGCATTCCAATGTGGTTGTGCCACGTTTTATAGATGTAGAACCCCTCCGTGAGCTTTAGATCGAGTTCTGCAAAACTTCCAAATTTCATACATACGCTGTTATCATTGCCCTTTTTGATCCTCCAAGGATGCATAGGATCTCGGCCTACATTACTCATAGGATCAGGCTCCACATTACTCATGCATCCAATCACCCGTTGAATCCATCATTGTGCTGTCCGTTTGTCCAGCCATTTTATTACCCCTTTGGATAAGCCGTTGTTATCCTCATTGGACCATTTAGACACAATTCCGTGTGCATAGGACAACAATTTTACTGCAGAGCCATTCTCACTGGCACCGACCAAAAAGCTCTAATTTGGTCTCATCTGTCCACAGGACATTCTTCCAGAAGGATTTTGGCTTGTTCAGGTATGTTTTGCCAAACTCCAGTTGGGCTTTCTTATGTCCTCTTAGCAGTGGGCTCCTACCATAGAACCGGATCAAGTTTTCTCTTGCGGCCATGTCCAGGGAGGTTGGCTGCAGTGCCATGGGTCTTAAACTTCCTGATAACATTGCGTACGGTGGAGACAGGAACATCAAGGTCTCTGGAGATGGACTTGTAGTATTATGCGTCTCATTACAACCTACATAACTGTTACTCTAATTTTTGCTCTAGATTTTGCTCTAGACCATAGAACCCAATCAAGTTTTCTCTTGCGGCCATGTCCAGGGAGGTTGGCTGCAGTGCCATGGGTCTTAAACTTCCTGATAACCTTGCGTACGGTGGACACAGGAACATCAAGGTCTCTGGAGATGGACTTGTAGTATTATGGGTCTCATTACACCCCACATCACTGTTTCTCTAATTTTTGCTCTAGATTGACAAAATGATCTTTTCTTTATCAATATCAACGATTGACAGGAAAGGAAAATTAATCATTGCAAGGCCTTCGCGATCCATATATCCCACATTGCTTGGGATAGTACAACTGGCATCAATTTGTGAGGTTGTCAAAGACTAAGGCAGCATCTTATTTAAAGGATTTTCTGATCCATCCGCCCCCTCCATATAATTACAAATTAGGAACATGAGAACCTTTCACTTATGATGTGAACCTGAACTTTCGGCTTGTGCTTCGAGCAGATTAGATGACTCCTGGGGCCTTGAGCTCCATACGAAATGATGCACGGTGTCCTGTTGTAGACTTTCTGAGGACAAGTTTGGAGCCCAGATAGCCACGTGTGTGCCTGAACTTTGGCTTTGTTATGCTTACCCGCCACAGCATTACTGCACCATCAAAACTGTCCTTTATGTTTGCCTCCATTATGTTACAGACAGGATATTCAAGCAGCGGGAACTGCATTAACACGTTGGTGGAAAGGGTTTCTGTGTATATATTGTAGCTCAGACAATAGTGTGTTTGCCTTAACCCACTTCCCTAACTTTTCCAGGCACACAATTGGGGGAAAAGCAGGTGGATGTAGGGGGTATGGGAGGAGAGGGGAGAAAGGCTTGATCATTCTTTTGATCGGAGGTGCAGCCTTTTGTGCTGGTCGAAAAGACGTTCTCTGGAGGCAGGATGTGATTGGTTTGAGAGGAACACAGCTGGTGCACCATTGTGGTGGTTCTCCTGGGTAAATTTTAAAACAACATCACTAAACTTCATTCGCAGCCAGAATCCACCCGTCCCCACACGTACGACTTTTGGCTGCTGCAAACCTGCCAATGCTCAGCGATGTATAACGGTTTTTCATTTAATTTCATGATATTGGTCATTTCCTTTTTAGAAGAAGAATTTTTGTTCGTTTCATAAAATGTTCGTTTCATAAATTGCATCAAGTTTGAATGTGATGCAACCTCATGCAATGGTGATTCAATATGAACATTCAGACTTGCAACTTCTAAGTTGCATGACATCAAACCATGCAAATTGAGTGAAATTCTACCCCCGTTAATTCACCCCAGATCCACTTTTTTGAAATTCCGACTTCTTTCCTGGAAGTCCTAGCAATTTCCATGTGTTTTATACCTCTTCTCTCCCCCCCCCCCCCCCCCTTCCCGTGCCTCCTCCCCCCAAGCCCTCTCCCTCCCACAGATCTCCCGATGTCCCTGCTCTCAAATGTTGTACTTGTGTGCTTCCCTCTCTCTCCCCATCTTGTCTCCCGCTCCCTTTATCGTATGTTTTATGTGTCAGTTTGTCTTTTTGTGATTAATGTCAGCTCTTACACGAGCCTTGATCTTGTATACAAAAAAAAGAAGAAAATCATCCTTATCGTCCTGGAAATACAGGCTTGACATTTCAATTGTATGAACAAATTATCTTGCTTATATATGCATTATAATCGCTTACATCTACCATATAAAACACAACGTCAGTTTGTGTGTTTGTACTGATGTCTGTCCCCCCTTCATAAGGACGATTTGAGTCGGGTTTTAAAGTTCAGTCTTTTTAACACGAACGTGTGTTCACTACGGTCTATTTTTTTGAGGATAAAACAAACTCGACAAACATTTTCCATAAAAGAGTAATTATATCTCTTCTATTGGAATTGTAGATGGTGGCTTGCAAACCGAGCCTCAAGGGCGGTGTGCAGAAGTTTTTTTTTTTAATAACAATAAATACAAGGCAAAATCGGTGAAATTCGCTGCACGTGATGTACAATGCGTGTATAATAAAACGAGTGTTCATTTACATCGGTATGATGTCTAATAAATAAAGAAAATATAAGCACAGCTGACACTAGGCCGAGGCTTCAGACTTTGGCACGCTCACCGGGCTGCACCGTCGCATAAACTGTTCCAACCCGCCATTTTTGGTGGACTTTTGTACTAGGTATATCATAATATGCATGCGCAGGCCTTTAAGGGAATTATTTAGCACCAGCATATTTGCGGTATAAAATAATCAGAACTAGCTTTACCAGTCCACCACTCTCCTTACAATTTCAATAAGTCATGGGAAAGCTTGAAACTACTCCTATTACTATTACTATGACTACTACTGCTACTACTACTACTTAGACTACGACTACTTTAACAGCCACAGTTATACCCACCTCCTTGTGGGGTCAGCCAGGGAATATTTTTGGCCTAAATGTTCCATGAACCAGTTGGCCAGGCCTGATTATTTCACGGAAGAGATTCACACCCATGCTGGACAGCTCAAAGGTGACAGTGCATACCTCTCTCAGATATCTTGCCAGCCCAAAAATAAGACTGGTGTTGGCTTAACGGTTAAGGTGGCATGGCTCAAGACCTCAGGGTGTTGAGTTTGAGCCCCTGTCAAGCCGTTAAATAACACCAGGTGGGTTCACTCCGTCCGTCATCCTTCCGAGGTTGGCAAAATGAGTACCGGCTTACTGCAAATGGGGCACTGCATCAGTGGCACAGCCGTGCTTCCAGAAATGATGCAACCAGCAGCCACAGTCTGCATACAAAATAATAATAACGCCAAAAATAATATGCACTGCTATAAAACATGGTGGTTTGCACATCAGGCTGGATATTTCAAGCTCAAAGGAAAGGAACCAGAATAATTAGGACAGGTGTGTCCAAGTTAACGTTATGTAGCCTTCTGTAATAAAATATATGTATTAGTCGCTTGATTTTAAAACTCTTAACAAATCTGAAAACGCATCGCAGCGACTGCGCTATCAAGTGAACAGAACGAAGCTTTTTTGTATACAAAGTCGAGGCTCATGGAAGAGCTAGGGAAGCACACACTAAAGAAAGAGGAAAGACATCAACAGCAGGGTATATGATGAACTCTGGAAGCAAGAATGGGCAAGAGGGATAATTGCAGCAAGGGGAGGGAACGATGTGGATAACAGCTCAAACGCAGCAACTAAGCAGCTAAGAAGAGGAAGGGAAAGCTGGGGATGCAAAATCATTGAAACACAAAATGGCAGGGAGAGCCGAGGGGGACAACACGATGACCTGGACAAGAAGGGGTGGACTTGGGGATGGTTAATTAGGGTAGAAGATGTTGAGAATGTTGAGGAGATGTTGAGATACCACCAGGTGGGAGAAAAGAGAAACAACTGAGTGGAGGTGAACAGTGATCTTGGATTTTGGGAGTTTTCCCAGAAATGAGTTCCTCCACCATGAAAACTGTTCATTTGTTACATGGCAGCTCCTTGGTGTTCCACCTTAGTACAATGTAGTAAGGAAGGTGAAAGGTTTTGCAAGTAAACGTGAAAACAGAATAAAATCATTCATCCCTTCATCGCTTATAAATAATAAACAAATATTTTAGGAAATTCTTGACATTTTCCAAAGCTTTGTCGAAGAGAGGGAATTTTCTGTTGGAACTTATGGGGGTTTTCAATGGTCACGTGATCTCACCGTGTTTGGCGTTAAAAGCCAAAACATTGTGCCAGTGTTTGTAAAGCAGATATTAAAATAGAACAAAAGGCAAACTTCTGAAGCTGAGAATTTCTACATCTGTTCATGATCAAATCTTTCCATCATTAACCCGCAACTGCATATTTTTATAGTTGATTTGCTGTTGTTTTTCTACATTGGTAGCGCAATCTGGTGAATGATTGGCTGAAATGCATATGTGACATCACGTGTTTCGCAGGCGAACGGGACCTTGCAAACACAACTGATGTCACTTGTTTATTTTACGGTCATACGTGTCTACCCACCCCTTTGCTGAAGGATTTAATCAAAATGTTGTACTTCACAAACATATTGCATGCTATTCTGTGAATCTCAATGAGGATGTAAATTGAGGTGAAACACGAAAAATGGATCTTTTATAACACGTCGTTGTTGTTCTTGCTGCTGTCGTTGTTGTTTGTGTGATTCTTGTGTGTACTTTTATATATTTTTATATTGCTTCAAGAAGTATTACTCTACATAATTTTGTGTGCTCCTTCCATGTCCGTCATGCTTTATTCTAAAGGGTTCCTGCTGTCACACCATTGGAGCCATTACATTAAAGCTCAAGCTCATGATTCTTCTTCTTCCATTATCAAAAGATGGCTTTTGAAACAGGAATTTTTATGATTAAATGGACACAAACTTGTGTTACAAGTAAATCGATTAATTTGCTTTCCAACAATACCATTTATATCATTCTACGACAGCAGGAACCCTTCAGAATGAAACGTGGCGGATGGACAGACGGACGGACGGACGGATGCTTCTCCTTTGAGTAATAGATTGTGTTTCACCTAATGTATCAGGTATGCATCGTTTTTGTAGTTTTTCTTGACTGAATTGCAATTTCTCAAAAAACAGTATTTTTATTCTCAGTGGAAATTCCAAAAAGCACAAGCATGACCTTCACTGTTTATGTTCTTATGAATTACATTTTAGAATGAATAAATAATGTGCATGTTTATTCAAAAATGCTGAAATAGCTTCTTATCCATGTGAGGTTAGCATCGGTTTTTGTACCAACTGAAAAAAATTAAAAAGATACCTCGTATCATAGTCCTCATTTGATGTTATTATTTACAACTATTATTTTATTAACATACTCCGTTGAAGCAAGGGATGTTCAATCAGGATGCAAGTTGCAACTATTAGGGATATATAATTTGTCCCCCAGCTCTGTCCCCCAAATATTCCTACAGGTCGCATAAGATCTGCCAGCAACCCAGCTGTTCACCACCATCTCTTAGCTTCCCCCATCCAAAACCTTGATCTTTTTTACCCCCGTTAAAACACCCCAAATCCACCTCTTTCAATCTCCAACTGTTTTCCTGAAATTCCTAGTTGTGTCAATTTGTTTTATACCGTGTACCCCTACCCTCCTCGCTCTCGAACCTTCCAGCTCTCTGACGTCACACTCTGTCCAATCGCCCGAGCGCTGTTCATCGCCCCATGGCTCCTTAACCAATCACGAAGCTCGGGGCATGGTCTCTCTTTTTCGAGTCATCGGGGGCGGAGTTTAGTCTGTATCGGCAAATGTGCTGTGTTTTTGTTGGCCCCAGCGGCGTTGTGGATGAATGGAGCCCATTGCATGGCTGGTTGAGTGCATGTAAAAAAAAAAACCCACACAGTAGAAGTCACAGGGGCAATTACACACTGGGGAATTACTCTTAAGCCCTGTCTAGTTAACACAAAAGCCACGCCCTTTATGGCGACATACAAACACTCTTAACCTGACAGGTTCCCTACTTATTACATCGAGCTTCTACTTCTTCACATCCACGGTCCATGCTAAAACCTTTATGATCCTAACCCCATTATGGTATTTCTACCCTACCTCCACAAACGTAACACAGCTCCCCCTACCCCCGGAACCTTAGCTTCTGCGAGGTTCAATGCAGGCGTTACCGTTACAGCCTTAACACTTACCGACTCGCACTTAATTAGCCTATGAAATTAATAAGAAGGGGCTGTTTAGCTACGGGAAGCGAGCTGTAGCTAAATTAGCTGTTCTCCTTACCGTTATACCCCTTGAAGCAACAATTCAAATATTTACAAACTTGGTTCCTTGCTCCTAACTCCTGGGGTGGGTAGAAAATGTCAGCGCACGACAAAAACCTACCTTAACCACAATCCTTATTAAAATTCAAGAACATTCATACAACCACCTTTCTAAAGACCACGTTCCCCGGTGGATGCCACAAATACTGTCGTAGCCAAAAATATTGGCACCCTTGCACCTTTTTCAAACAATGCATCATTTCTTCCATAAAATTGTTTGAATTAAAAAAAAAATTTGTATCCACATTTGTATTTCTTTGGTTTGCAGTGGAACAAAACGAAAAAAGCTGAAAAATTACAAAATCTTAGCTTATTCCACGCAGAAATCCAAAAATGGCCCGGACAATATTATTGGCACCTTTTAGAAGTTGTTAGAAATAATTAGATTTCAAGCAGGTGATTCTCCTTTACTCTGGAATTGAATTCACCTGTGGTGAGTTGCAGGTGCTTGCAATATAAAAATCACTCATTCAACCAGTTTGAGTGGAGAAATGGAGTCATTCTGCTGTTTTGTGTCACTGTGTGTACTGCAATGAGCATGGAGAATAGAAAGAAACCCAGAAAATTGTCTGAGGAGGTCAGACACAAGATTATAGGCAAGCATGGACAATCTCAAGGCTACATGTCCATCTCCAGAGACCTTGATGTTCCTGTGTCCACCATACGCAATGTTATCAGGAAGTTTAAGGCCCATAGCACTGTCGCCAACCTCCCTGGACATGGCTGCAAGAGAAAACTTGGTTGAAGATTGAAGCGAAGGATATATTTCTAATTATTAATTTTTTTTTTGTATACAGGATCGAGGCTTGTGAAAGAGCTAACTTTTATCACACAAAAAATCAAACAGACACATAAAACATATAATAAGGGGAGCGGTAGACAAGATGGGGAGAGAAGGGGAAGCACACAAACACAACATTTGGGAGCAGGGACATCGGGAGATCTGTGGGAGGGAGAGGGCTTGGGGGGAGGAGGCGTGGGAAGGGGGGGAGGGCGGGGGGAGATTGTTTGAATGGTGGAGAAAGCACCTCGATCAAGTGCCAAAACAGATTCAAGCTGACCTTCAGACACAAGGTACGACAGTTTCAACTCGCACCATCCTTCGCCAACTCAATGAAAGGGAGTTCTATGGTCGGAGACCCAGGAGGACCACACTGCTGAGAGAGAGACATAAGAAAGCCTGACTGGAGTTTTCCAAAACACACCTGAACAAGCCAAAATCATTCTGGGAGAATATCCTGTGCACAGATGAGACCAAATTAGAGCTTTTGAAAGTACATCATCTCTATGTTAACAGAAAACAAAATGAAGTCTTCAAAGAAAAGAACACCTTCCCCACAGTCAAACATGGAGCAGGTTCAGTGATGGTTTGGGGTTGCTGTGCTGTCTATGGTACTGGGTACCTTGAATGTGTGCATGGCATCATGAAATAGGGAGATTACCAAGGCATTTTGGAGCACAATGTTCAACCCAGTGTCAGAAAGCTGGGTTCCGGTCGAAGGTCATGGGTCTTGCAGCAGGACAATGACCCCAAACACACTTCAAAAAGCACCCAGGAATGGTTCAAGACAAAACGCTGGACTTTTCTGAAGTGGCCAGCAATGAGTTCAGATCTAAGTCCCATTGAACACCTGTGGGGAGATCTGAAAACAGCAGTTGGGAGAAGGCAACCTTCAAATCTGGGAGAACAGGAGCAGTTTGCACAATTAGAGTGGGACAAACTACCAGTACAGAGGTGGAGGAAGCTCATTCATGGATATAGGAAGCGCTTGACTGCAATTATTTTGTCCAAATTCTGTGCTACCAAATATTAAGTCCAGGGTGTCAATAATTTTGTCAATGCCATTTCTTTTTATTTTCTGATTTAAAAGGATATATTAAGTTCTGAATCAAAAACAAAGGTCTGTAATATTAACAGTGAAATAAAAAATTGTGGAGACAAAATACTTTTGTCAATTTCAACTTATTTTTGGAGAAAATTGTGAGTTATTTGAAAAAAGTGGAAGGGTGCCAATATTTTTGGCCACGACTATATATATATACATTTAAAAAAAATTATATATATATATATATATAAATGCAAGTTGCCCGGTTGTATCTCTGAGCAGGGTACAAATCGTAATCACAGCACGTATAATGGTAGACGACACCTCATTTAAGTGCTCTTGCGTCCGTGCAGTGCATGGGGAAGTTTAAAATGTTATTCACGCAATTTCTATTGATGTTCCTTTTTGTTGCGTCCACAAGTGGTGTGTAGGTGCAGAAGGACGGCAGCTTGCACACTCACCGGAAGCAAAAAAGAATATAACCACAAACTATTCAGTCAG
This sequence comes from Myxine glutinosa, assembly GCF_964187855.1. Classification (NCBI taxonomy): domain Eukaryota; kingdom Metazoa; phylum Chordata; class Myxini; order Myxiniformes; family Myxinidae; genus Myxine; species Myxine glutinosa. The sequence continues at coordinate 12,690,688 of NC_136269.1, read as the reverse complement.
TTCCGTCCAACATATAAATACCTTTTGTTCCATTTACTTTACCGAGAAACCTTAGCAAACTTAACAGTTAGTGACTAGTATGCTGTTAAAGGATATTCCAGCCAAACTCCCTAAATATTCCACTTTCCAATGGGAACAACTTCCCTTGCAAGAGCGGAAAATGGAGAGTACCATCTTCCTAGCGCATTATCAAGAACTACCACACAAGATGGACAGTAAGACCAAAAGTATTATTATAAACCCATTATCGTTCAGAAGTCATTCCACACGTTGATAAACCAAATTCCTAAATCGAGAGTGGATACAGGTGAGTAGCAGAAGGTATAAATACCTAATGGATTGATGAGTTTGGTCAGCACAGGTGAGTGAGTGCGATGAGAATGTCAAGCTGACTCCATTTTTAGGGGATGGGTTCCATTGATGCTTCGAGTTTTAGAAGGCATAAAGGTGCAACCTCAAATCGTCTCCCAATAAGACGAGAAACTCTGGGAGTCGAGAACCTGCCTCTGGATATGGATGAGAAATCTCGTTTATTGGGCATTTTGCTGTGACTGCAAAATGGAAGCATAATTAACTGTGACTCCACTTAATTAACTTCTTCCCGCTAATGTGAATGCCCTTATTGTGACCACAACAGTTAAAGTTTGATTCTACTGCAATTAGTGGGGAATATGTGCTCAAATGTGAATGGCATGGCGTTAGTGGGAGCTTGCTGTTTGGTCCATTGGTTTGAAGACTCCATCAATCGTCACTTTCTCCAATGTTTTGTGGATGTCCTCGATCCCAACGCCTGCTCACTCTCATCAACCTGCATTTGGAAAACATGCTGAGCATGTCAAACACCCACCATCAACATGCGTTGGCTGCGGCTTTGTTATACAGTAGATTCAGATAGTCTGGTTTACACTTGTACGGAATGCCTGGTGTTAGCTTAGTGGTTAGGGTGCTGGCTTGGGATCCCAGGTACCTGGGTTTGAATTCCGGTCGATCGTTGAATTAATGCCGGGTGGGTTGACTCAGCTTGTCATCCTTCTGATGTCGGCAAAATGAGTGCCAGCTTGCTGGGATGAATGAATGAGCCACTTGGGTATCCTGCATCAGAGTGGCGACCCGTCAAGGATTGTGCCCAATAGCCCAAGGAAACTGCTTCGGCAGCCCGATGCATCGTCATGGTGCAAAAGGAGTGGTCATTATAATCATCGCACTTTTATGTAGCCCGAGCAGAAGCCTATGGTAAAAAATACCACAGTAAAAATTTAGTAAAAAGGAAGCCTTTTGTTATTGTGCTGTTTGAAAGAGCTCAAAAGGGAGATTATCTATATCTATATAAAACACAGTTTGTGTGTGTGTGTGTGTGTGTGTGTGTGTGTGTGTGTGTGTGTGTGTGTGTGTGTGTGTGTGTGTGTGTGTGTGTGTAATGTTACCGATAGACTCCTAAACGGAGAGGCTCACGTGCTTGATATTTGGCAGAGACATGGCCATTGAGCCTGGGAAGAACATGGCCGACCTAAAAAAAATTATTTCATAATATTTTTTTACCATATTTTTACCTCAGCGCATTTCAGCGAGGAATATTATGCACGGAATCTGAGGCGGTGGCAGAGCAGCGCGCTGATTCGCTCAGAGCGATCACGTGATGTTCCTTGCCGCCATAAACTCAGTTACGCGTTCGCACGTATTTCAGAGCGAAAAGTGATTGCGTTTTTTCACATTTCAGCGAGGAACATTGCCATTCACACCACATCGGTTTTTTTTTTTCTTTCATCTTTACGAGATCCATATTTTTTATTCATATTTACCTCAGCGCATTTCAGCGAGGAATATTATACACGGAATCTGAGCAGGTGGCAGAGCAGCGCGCTGATTCGCTCAGAGCGATCACCTGATGTTCCTTGCCGCCATAAACTCACAGTTACGCGTTCGCACGTAATGCACACGTTCAAAACAAACGAGATCCGCGAAGCGAGTTGGTGGAGTCGTGCTAACCAAGATGGCGACACGGCGGCTTCACTTTTCATGGAGTATGAGCGTTCTATATATTTTCAATTCAGTGCGCCCGACTCACTCACATACTTGATTTGTGGCATAGACATGGCCATTGGGCCTTCATGGTGTAATTTGTGCGAGGCTTTTGTCCGAGTGAGCTTGAGTTGAGAGGGTGAATGTATGGGTTGAGAATGTACGGGTCTCCCTTCCCCCGCCCGGCAATGCCGGTACTGGAGGGCGTCACAGGATCGGTGAGTCTCCAAAATCCGCTTCGTGCTGTTGTGAAGATGCAGGACGATGTCGCGATTGTTGTGCTGCTCTCCGACCATGAGAACTGCAACGTCATTGTTGACTGGCCCTCCCCTTCCCTCCCCCTTCCCCCTCCCCCTTCCCCCTCCCCCTCCCCCCTCCCCTCCCCCTCCCCTCCCCCTCCCCCTCCCTTTTCCCCCTCCCCTTCCCCTCCCCCTTCCCCCTCCCCTTCCCCTCCCCCCTCCCCCTTCCCCTCCCCCTCCCTTTTCCCCCTCCCCCTTCCCCTCCCTCCACCCCCATCCCCCTCCCCCTCCCCCTCCCCCTCCCCCCTCCCCCTCCCCCTACCCCTCCTCCCCCCATTCCCCTACCGCTCCCCCCTACCCCTCCCCCTCCCCTCTCCCCCTCCCCCTCGCTCCCTCCCCTTCCCCCTCTCCCCCTCCCCCTCCCCATACCCCTCCCCCTCCCCCTCCCCTCCCCCTTTCACTACCTCCTGCCCCTCCCCCCTCCCCTCCCCCTCCTCCCCTCCCCCTCCCCCCCCCTCCCCCTCCCCCCTCCCACCCCTCTCCCTCCCCCCACCCCTCTCCCTCTCCCTCTCCCCCTCCCCCTCCCCCTCACGCTCCCTCTCCCCCCTCTTCTCCCCTCCCCCCCCTCTTCTCCCCTCCCCCCCTCTTCTCCCCTCCCCCCCCTCTTCTCCCCTCCCCCCCCTCTTCTCCCCTCCCCCCCCCCTCTTCTCCCCTCCCCCCCCCCTCTCCTCCCCTCCCCCCCCTCTCCTCCCCTCCCCCCCCTCTCCTCCCCTCCCCCCCCTCTCCTCCCCTCCCCCCCGTTCCCCTCCCCTCCTCCGCCCGGCAATCCCGGGTACTTCTGCTAGTCTACCATATAAAACCCCGCAGTTTGTGTGTTTGTACAGATGTCTGTCCCCTTCATAAGGGTAGGTTTTAAAGGCCAATCTTTTACCACAAATGTGTGTTCACTATTAGGGAGGATAATACAATCTCGGAAAAACATTTTCCATAAAAGAGTAATTATGTCTCTTCAATTGGAATTGTAGACGGTGGCTTGCAAACCGAGCCTCAATGGCGATGTACAGAAAGGTTTTTTTTTTAAATCGCAATAAATACAAGGTGCAGGGAGGTGAAATTCGCTGCACGTGATGTGTAACATGCTGAGAATAAAACGAGTGTTCATTTATATCCGTAGGATGTCTAACAAAAAAAGAAATAAGCACAGCTGACACTAGGCCCAGGCTTCAGACTTTGGCACGCTCACGAGGCTGCGCTGTCGAATAAACTGTTCAACCTGTAATTTCTTATGGGCTTTTTACGAGTGTGTACATATTTATTAATGGCAAAGAAAACACAAAATTCGGCAGTGATTGAGACAGAGGTATGTTGGCTATGCGTGGGCCTACACCTTTCACTTGTTAATCTAAAGTGAGGTGCACATCTATTATAATTAGTGGAGTCGAGTGAATAATTATTCGTGGAGTGGAGGCGAGCTTTTTTTTTTGGTATTATAACTATAATGTCTAGGCTCGGCAGAACATCAATGACGGCGGGTGGAAGGTGAGGCACACCCGGACAAAGAACAAACAGTTGGATGAACGAGAGGCATGCAGGCAAGATAAATAAGTGTGGGGAGGGGGCGGCGGTAGGTAGGTTAACGGGGGGGTGGAAAATACAACTATGTATGGAAGACTTGAAATGGTGATGAGCTTCCATATTAAAATCTTTGACAGAAGTGTGGGATATCAGGATTGCTTCAGAAAGACAGCACCAGGTATGTGCGAAAAGAGGAAAAAGTGAGTGGAGGTGAGTAATAAGCCTGGAATTTGAAAAGTTAACCAGGAGGGAGTTACTAGAAGAGCCTGTGCACACTGGAGAGATTTGGGTAGTGTCGAGGGCCAAAGGGCAGGGGAAGCAGGACTGAAAAAGAGACGGTGGAAAACCCACTGGACACCCACCTGTCTGCGATGAGCGTAATGCAGATCCTGTGTTCCATCCTCATGGTGGGAGATGCCAATGATTTTTAGTGCTTTGATCGCCACAGAATTCATGAGAGAATAGTTTGAAACACGAGGTGGGGTGGGGGTTTCAGCCATAAAGAAAAGCAATACTCCATCAATTAGTGAGGACCTCAATCATAAAGATGATGTCATTAGCTATGCAATTGAAACAGGCCACTTATTGAGTCTACCAAACATTGTGGGCATTGCAGCAACACTTGCTTTTAGAAATAACGAATGTCTGTCGCAAAAGGGCTTGGGGTAAAAAATAAAACTTAACATCACGATTTTGATCAATACGTTTATAATTGCTCCTGCATCCCAATGAATATCTCAACTATCACCACAGACAAGAGGATGTACGCCTTGTGATTTGTAATGTACATGGAGGAGGGACTGACGTCGGAGCAGATGATGCTGTAGACATCTAGCAGAGTGACGAGACGATCACAACACACATAAAGGTGATAACACAATGGTAGTAGGGTTCTTACAAATTGTTGTGTCGAGTTCAACGTACAAATTGTTGTGTCGAGTACAAATTTAGCGAAAGTGAAAAAAGCTTAAAATCCATTCTGCACCATTCAAACGAATGCGAACTTCAGACGTACACATAATGAAAAGCAAAGTATGAGTGGAACGAGTCTGTTTATGTCTCGAGCTAAAGTCGTTCATTCACCACCCCAGTAGTTAATTTGGATTCCAGAAGAAAAAATTTTTTGGCTACATGCAAACTGGAGAAGGTAACATACAAACTGAAGGAGGTAACATACAAAGTGGAGAAGGTAACATACAAAGTGGAGGACGTAACATACAAACTGGAGGAAGTAACATACAAACTGGAGAAGGTAACAGACAAAGTGGAGGAGGTAACAGACAAAGTGGAGGAGGTAACATACAAACTGGGGGAAGTAACACACAAACTGGAGAAGGTAACAAACATACTAAAGGAGGTAACATACAAACTGGAGGAGCTAACACACAAGCTGGAGGAGGTAACATACAAACAGGAGGAGGTAACATATGAACTGGAGAAAGTCACATGCAAACTGGAGGAGGCAACGTACAAACTGGAGGAGGTAACAAACATACTAAAGGAGGTAACATACAAACTGGAGGAGCTAACATACAAGCTGGAGGAGGTAACATACAAACAGGAGGTAACATATGAACTGGAGGAGGTAACATACAAAATGGAAGAGGTTACATACAAAGTGGAGGAGGTAACATACAAACTGGAGGAAGTAACATACAAACTGGAGAAGGTAACATACAAACTGGAGAAGGTAACATACAAAGTGGAGGAGGTAACATACAAACTGGGGGAAATAACATACAAACTGGAGAAGGTAACAAACATACTAAAGGAGGTAACATACAAACTGGAGGAGCTAACATACAAGCTGGAGGAGGTAACATATGAACTGGAGAAAGTCACCTGCAAACTGGAGGAGGCAACGTACAAACTGGAGGAGGTAACAAACATACTAAAGGAGGTAACATACAAACTGGAGGAGCTAACATACAAGCTGGAGGAGGTAACATACAAACAGGAGGAGGTAACATATGAACTGGAGAAAGTCACATGCAAACTGGAGAAGATAACATACAAACTGGAAGAGGTAACATACAACAGGGGGAGGTAACATATAAACTGGAGGAGGTAACATACAAACTGGAGGAGGCAACACACAAACTGGAGAAGGTAACATACAAAGTGGAGGAGGTAACATACAAACTGGAGGAGGTAACATACAAAGTGGAGGAGGTAACATACAAACTGGGGGAAGTAACATACAAACAGGAGAAGGTAACAAACATACTAAAGGAGGTAACATACAAACAGCCACCCAACTCTCATCCCCCAAAGACAAGGTCTCATCCTGCACCCCACTCCAACTATCCATGCTACTTCATCCACGCAATCCTAACACTCCGCAATGTTCGGTCGTCTTTCTTTACTTCCAAAATACAGATACAGGTCATTCAGATGAGCTCTCTTTTCATACACGACGAGGACGAGTAATATAAAATATTGTTGTGGTTTTGAGAGTGTACATATGAGATCATTAAAGGTTAAAGGTTTGCCCCCCATAGTTAGTCCACAGGCAACACGTAGGCCCATTAGAATTAGTTATGTCATAGTATGTGTAAGAGTAGGCCATTTCCCTAGTGACATCTGCATTGTGTAAAGAATTGAGCTTAGGTCCTTTTCATTTTGCGGCCACCCTTCATTTTCATCAATGGGCAAACTCGATCCCGCGCCCCATTTTGGCTGATCCCTCAGTGTGTGGTGCTTTGACTGCCAGCAGCATTACCTGCCCTTTCCTCGCTCAAACTATTCGGGTAACCACAAGGTAGGCCTGAAAAGGGAGAGGAGCGCGAGGGTCGAGGTGTGGCCGCAACAAACAGCGTGTCAGAGGCGGTGACGGTAAGGGCAACAGCCAACCAGAGCTCGGAGGGCATTGTTATGATAAGGCTTGGCAAGAAACGTCTGGTGAGTTCCAGAGGGTTCCAAGGGCGTGGCAATAAAACCCTTTGTGCGAGGCCCCCACCTCAGTTGAGCTATGAGAAGGGAGAGGCGCTTACAAGGGACTCGTGGGGAGAGGGCATGCTGAGAGGACTGCAACGAATTGCGCTTTGTAAAAGGACTGTATGAGGACCGAGCGAACTGGCTGATACGAGAGAACTGATCCGGAGCACTCGTGTGAGAACAGCACTGAGAGGACCGGCGTGCACATGACAGTTTCGAGGCATTGATTGAGAAGCGCGTATTGAACTGTCCGTTTATTACGTACGCAGCCCCGCGAGTGTAACCGCCAAAGCCAGCCCTACCGTTCGCCCCGTAATAATCCCGTGCGCCAAACGACACTTGGAGAGCTCCTGCCGTCTGGTTCATCTACTTCGCGGTGCGAGTTGGGGACCGGAGAGCGAGCTGCCTCGACGCCATCCCTGGACCATCGACCTGTTCGTCTGCAACCCCGTGTGAGTGTGTCTGAGAGTGAATGGGCCCGTTTGTCTTGGGATAAGTTAAGACTGTTTAAGGCTGCACTGTGTATTCTTCTTATTGTATAAATTGTAAATAAATCGTGTTATTCCTGTTCTTCCAAATTCGACCGTTTCAGTGATTTCCTCCATTGGGTAAGCGTGGCACGATTACGGACCGCTTTGATCGGGTTTAGTCCTTGATAACGGCTCGGGTCACGGGTTCGCTACCGCTCGGCATATCCACCAACACCCGTGATTCGGGCGGGGCTTATTTCCTCGTTTCTGGGCGGCGCGAGTACTTAGGTATTAGTGATTAGTCCTACGACCCTACTTCGCGCTGTCCAGGAGTGACGTCATAGGTCCCGGGTCCCGTCGGCTAGTCAAGACAAGGGGACTAATCCCCACTTGGTAAAGGGGAAAGGCCGACGCTGAGATCCGCAACAATATATTATCAGTGACTGTGTTTTAAATTTGAAAATTATCTTTAATAACATTTATATCTATCATTTCTTAAACAGAGCCTGGTGTTGGTTTAGCGGTTGGGGTGCCGGCTTGGGATCCTAGAAACCTGGGTTCAAATACTGGGTTTAAATCCGGGGCTCAAATCCCGGTCGATTGCTGAATTAATAGCTAAAAGGGGGGGTTGATTCAGCCTATCGTCCTTCTGAGGTCGACAAATTGAGTACCAGTTCACTGGAAATTCCCTGTGCATCGCAAGAGGCGACTAACAGGGTTGGTGGCAGGAAGGGCATCTGGCCATAAAACATTGCTTCAAAAGAAGGACCAGGGTGCCTGAAAAATGCCACCCCCTGCTCTGTGGGGAAAAATGGCCTTTAAAGGTGGTTCTTCTTCATTTCTTGAACAGGTTTAGTCACTCAAACTTTTGGGGCTATGGTCTTTCTTGAGTAAACCACATGTCCAACTTCACCTCCAATGTCAGACTTTCCTTGGCACACCTGAACTTTTATCCACCTACAAAGCTATCGTCTCCAATTTGATGGAAAATTGCTCTTCCCACCTGGGCTAGCGCTCCTGCCTCACACCTTGCTTAGCTTGATGGCGAGGGGACCAAGACCCTCAAAATCATTGGAATCTCCTGCCATGGAAGTGTTTGATCTTGGAGAGCTCCTGGTCCTCAATGCCAAACAGGAAATTAGAGCAGTCTCCCTTGACATATCACGTGCCTTCGATACGGTCTGGCACCCCGCTCTGCTCACCAAACTCTCCTCTTTTGGTATCCATGGAAATCTCCACGCATGGCTGGCGGATTTCCTCTCTAGTCGTAGTCAACGTGTGGCCCTGAATGGGTTTCTCTCATCTCCTCTTCCTGTTCAGGCTGGAGTTCCACAAGGCAGTGTTCTGGGCCCTGTGCTTTTTCTGGTCTTCATCAATGATCTCTCTGACTCTCTTGAAAATCCTCTGTATCTCTTTACTGATGACTCTACTCTCTGTCGCTCCATTCTTCATCCCTCAGATCGGCAGTCTGCAGCTTCCTCACTCTCTGCAGACCTGGACAGAATCACAGACTGGGCAAACAAGTGGAACATGTCTTTCAATCCTGACAAATCTCACACTCTTACGATGTCTCTCCGAAAAGACCGACTGGACAACCCTCCCATCCACTTTCTGAATAATCCTCTCCAAGAAGTTCTGTCACTCAAGCTTTTGGGTCTCACTATCTGCCATGATCTTTCCTGGGAAAACCACATTTCAAATCTGGCCTCCAAAGCCAGTCGCCGACTGGGCATCCTCCGTCGTGCGAAGTCCTTCCTTGGCACACCTGAGCTCCTCACCACATACAAGGCTTTCATCCGCAGCTCAATGGAATACTGCTCTCCCCTCTGGGCTGGTGCTCCTGCCTCACACCTAGCTCGTCTTCACGCTGTTGAAACCAAAGCATTCAGAATCATTGGAATCTCCCGCGATGAAGCTAACTCCAAGGGCCTCTCACTCACTCACCGCAGGCAGGTTGGTGGTCTTTCCATCTTCTACCGACTCCTCTCTGGCCTTGCCCCCCCAGCTCTCTCTGGGCTCTGTCCCGCAAATATTCCTACAGGTCGCACAAGATCTGCCTCTCTTATGGTCAAACTGCCAAAATCAAGACTCTCTGCTCACCTTCACTCCTTCATTCCTCTTTTCTCCCGCCTCTGGAACAAACTCCCTCACTCTCTTCAATCCCACTCCACCCTCCAGGTCTTTAAAACAGCTGTTCACCACCAT